>NC_135783.1:82541446-82761446 GCF_051106095.1 Pogona vitticeps | reverse complement strand
CCATAGGGCGGCGCGGGACCCTGAGGAAGGGAAGGGAAGGGGTGCCGTCAGTCAGGGCATTCACTACCTCAGGTCCCGGCGGCAGCCCACAGATCCCGGTGGTGGCGGCGGCCTTGGTGGGAGGAGAAAGGGAGGCACTGGAGAGCATCCGCCCTCGCACGGGGAAGCCGAGCCGCTCCCGCGGCCCTTGGCAGCCCCGAAGGAAAGCGGGGAGGGGCGGGTTGGCGGGCAGCCCGGACCTCGGCGCAAGGGCAGGTCGTGCATGGCGTGGAGCCTGCCGGTGCTCTCCTGTGCCTGGGCCCTGCGCCCCGGACGCTCCTCGGCAGCCCCAGCTGGGGCTCCCGCCTCCTTGCTCCTGCGCCGGAACAGAGCTCGGCCAGCGGAGGCACCGGAAGCCGGGAGCCCCCGGGGGCTGGGCAGATACTACGGGGATCCTTCCTCGCCGCTCCTGGGAGGGTGGCCCTCAGAAGAAGGCGGCGGCGGGGAGCAGGAGCAGCGGCGGCAAGCACAGCCCCCGGGGGCTTCGGGCACGTCCGCCAGCTGAGCGCCCCGGACGCTCCTCGGCAGCCCCAGCCGGGGCTCCCGCCTCCTTGCTCCACGCAGGAACAGAGCTCGGCCGGCGGAGGCACCGGAAGCCGGAAGCCCCCAGGGGCTGGGCGGATGCTGCATGGATCCTTCCTCGCCCCTCCTGGGAGGGCAAGGGCCGGTCCTCCGGGCACCCTTTGCCAAGCAGGATCGCTGCCCTTCCTCGCGTGGGCCGAGCGGCGACCTCCTGCCTCACTCCCGGCTCCTCCCCAGCGACCGGCTGGCCATCCAGCAGGGTGGCCCTCGGAAGAAGGCGGCGGCGGGGAGCAGGAGCAGCGGCGGCAAGCGCAGCCAAGCTCTGTTCCGGCGCGGGAGCAAGGAGGCAGGAGCCCCGGCTGGGGCTGCCGAGGAGCGTCCGGGCTGCCCGCCAACCAGTGGGGGCTTGACTTGCGAATTTCCTGTTTTTTTTTCCTAAACTTTTTGGTACGTACCTCAAGTCTCCGTCCGCAAGTCAAAATGGATTTTTGCGGACGGAGAGGTACGCAACTCAAAAAGTTCGCAAGTCAAGCCGATCGCAAGTCAAGACCCCACTGTACCTGTGAGAAGGATTTAAGTGTCCTGGTGGACCTCCACCTAAGGATGGGTCAGCAGTGTGCTGCAGCTGCCAAGAAAGCCAACACAGTCCTGGGCTGCATCAACAGGGGGATAGCATCAAGATCACGGGAAGTGATAGTACCACTCTATACTGCTCTGGTGAGGCCACACTTGGAGTGCTGTGTCCAGTTCTGGTCACCACAATACAAAAAAGATGCTGAGGCCCTGGAAGGGGTGCAGAGAAGAGCAACAAAGATGAGAAGGGGACTGGAGGCTAAATCCTATGAAGAACCCAACAATGATTCTATGATTCTTTGTTTCAACCCAGTATTCTGTTCACCACACCATAGTAGCTCTCTCACTAATCCACCTCAGCTACCTCTTTTAAAATTAAAAAAGCACGAGATGCTGGTAACCTTTTTCACAGAGGAACTGTTCTTGACCCTTGATAGTCAGCTGTCCATTCCATGGGAGTGGGTGGGTAGTGGAACTGGTAAAATCATTCTCTATAGTACTACTTTTGGAAATGCAGTGATAAGAACTGTACACATATCATAGTAAAAAGCTTTTAATTAGTTGGTTGGTTTTTTAAAAAAATGAAAAATCAGCAGAAATGATTTGTGATCTATTTCTCAATTTCTTAAAGTTCTGTGCTTAATACAGCTGCCATATTCAACTCTCCCCCCAATGAAAAGATAGGATAGCATGGCTCAGCATGAATACAAGCCTGTGCAATAGTACTGCTTTTGGAATACTTTTACTTATACAATCATAATAAAAGAATAGCAAAATCTAAGTCTGCCAATAAGAGTGAACAATGACAACAAACACTATCTGGTGATAGTCCATCTATGTTTCTGAGAAGTAGCCAAGTTTAAAACAGAAGGGACACTTCATAGATTAAAGGGTGCTTAATTTGTTTATAGACCCAGAGTATCCATCATCTGTTCAAACGTAGATTATAAAGAAAAAGTTCAGAAATATTCCAAGCCTTATCTGAAAACAGATTGCCTTAAAGCCCTTGCTATGTCATACAGATCCCATCTCTAAGGAGCCCCATAAGACTTTCATGTGGACCTTTGTTACTAGTGAGATTGATCCTTGCTTTGTTCTTAACAGCTATTTATTATATAGGTCTATGTCAAAGCACATTCTTGTTTGAAAAGCAGACGTAGGCCTCCTGCGCTTTAGCAAATCTGAGGTCATGCTGACGAAAGGTCTGCAGTCCTTCAACACCTAGAGCATTGACCTAATTATTCAAGGAATGTTTGCTTTTGGGTGTTGCAACCACAACTTGTTGAAGTGGTCATGGTTCCCTGAGTCAAATACAGTACCTTGCCTGCACCACAGTGTTTTCCCCCCTCTCCTTTTAATGCTCCCATTCATACCTTAGTGCGTTATTTAAAAGGGATCATCACACATGCGTAACAGCTGTGCATGCCTCAGTCAGCACAGATAGGCTAAAGAGAAGCTAATTACAAACATGTGACCACAACAGTCCAAAGCCTTGTCACAAGAACAGGATAAGGTCCATTATGAAACCTTGTCCTGATAATGTTACTATTGAATATTTTTTAATCTTATAAGAAAAAATGACAAAGAAGTTCACACACTGTCAAAACAGCATATCTGAACGAACCATGACAACCCATTTAAAGAGAATCTTCATACAGTAGTTGTATTAGTAGATTAAATGTTCTTGAGGAGCAGAGGGACTATAATACTAACAAATCATACTGTACTAGGAATCAGGAAGTGAGACTGCTGAGATCTTGCAATATCCTGGTCTATTGCGATATTGTGCTTGTGGTGCCTTTAAGAGGCTTAGGATTTAATAACATATTTACATCCTGCTTGTCTATGAATCATGCCCAAAGTAGCTAACAACAAGGATAAACATGAAGAAATACACCATTGAAACAAACAAAATGAACACAAAGAATTAAAATCAATAAACAAACAAACGGGGCTGAAGCCCCACAGACCAGATGAAGTGTCGGCAAAGTACAAACAATAAGAAGAGAGTGAATCTTAAAGTCAAAGTCATGGCCTCATCAGGGGCATTTCAGGCAATGATAGAAATTCATCAATGAGATTGATCTCTCTAGGGAGGGTGCAGCCAGAGGAGAGAAGGAATGGTGGAATCTGTAGTTCAACAAGTTCTGGAGCCATACAGAATTCCCCACCCCTGATCTGGGCTAACCAGTCAGAATTTGTGTTGCTATGTTTTACATGAAGATGCAGGAAATAAAGCTGATAGAACTGATTCCTGCATTGACCGAGGATTACACTAATGTTGAGTTGTTGATGTGAATTTATTTTCTACATCGACAACTCAATAGCTCAAACATGCCTCTCAGCCAATTTCAATCTTACTCTATGCTGATGATGCTGTTTTACTGTCAACAACCTGCGTAGGATTTAGAAGACTTCTGAGATCCTTCTCCTCCTACTGTAATAAAGAACTAATAATTAACTATGCTAAAACCAAGATTACGATTGTGAGTAGAAGGAGAATAAAGCATAAATGGTCTCTAAATGGACACCCTGTAGAGCAAGTTGCATGCTACAAATACCTTGGCATAGTTTTTCATTCTTCAGGCTCATGGCTTACTCATGTACACCACGCAGCAATGAGTGCCCAGAAAAATACTGGGGCACTAACAAGATTTTTCCATACTGATGGGGGTAAACATGTACCATCGGCAATACAAGTTTTTAATGCCAGGATTATTTCACAAATGCTTTATGGCTCTCAACTATTTGCTTACGCTAATCTACAACCTCTGGAGATTGTTCAGACTAAATTTGCGAGAGCCATTCTTGGAGTTCCACCTTGTACTTCTAATGTGGCTCTTTGCTTAGAGGTTGGGCTAATATCCATCAAAGCACGGGCTAAAGTCCTTATGGTGAAATACGGACTTAAACTGATTTTTTCATTAGAAGGCTTGGCCCCACTGATCCTACTACATTCCTTTCAGTCGGAATGGAAGAAGCATATAACTGAAGAGATATCGAAAACTGGTTTCCCCCCCCAATATACATCGAAAACTGGCTCCCCCCCCAGTATACTTATAGCAATGGGTCTCAAGGATGCCATCAAAGCAGTGAAGTTAAGGGTATGGGACATTGAACTACAGGACCATGTTGGCCAGGTAGTAAAATATAACTTTCTTAAGAAATCTGCTTTTATCATCTCCTCGTATTTAGTCAGCACTATGTCATCTAAACCATAAGGGCTTTTACGCTAGCTAGGCTCAATATATTTCCTTCTAAGCTTCTGGAGGGAAGATTTCGAGATTTGCCTACACCAGATTGTCTCTACCCTTGTAATAGTGATAAAGCTGAATCAGTTGGTCATGTTCTCCTTTTCTGTACTTGCTATCGGGGTCTTTGGATGGAGCTTTTATCACCTATTATCTGTAAATCTCCCGGGAGATCAGAGAAGGATTATGTCCAGTTGCTGCTCTCTGACAATACCCCTTATATTATGAGACAAGTGGCCAAATTCTGTGCTGCAGCAATGGTTATTCGTAATCAAATGTTTGGGTAGGAGATTTTAGATAGATAATATAATGTTTTTAATATAACACTGGCTGAGGTTTTATTTATATTAAGGATACAGTATATGATGTTATTAACTGGAAAGAAGGGGTTGTTTTATCACATTGTAATGGAATTTTATTACCCTGACTGACTTTACGAAACTATAATTATATGTATCTATTTTATATTAATTTGGTTTTACTGGTCTTTGACCGTAATAAAGTATTCATTCATTCAAGAGCTGGAAAAACCCACAACAACTATTCATTCATTCATTCATTCATTCATTCATTCATTCATTCATTCATTCATTCATTCATTCATTCATTCATTCATTCAACTCAATAGCTCTATTTCTGTCAAGAATATTTCAGTTTTGAATCTCCCTGAGCAAGTGCCCAAGCAGCAGCAGCAGCAGCAGCAGTGGTTTTGATTTGATATGATTTCTAGTGAGATTGTTTCGGCTCATCTAGCACAATGGTTCCTAATCTTCTGTTACTTGTGTGCCCCTTGATAGCCCATTTCCATAAATTGTACCCTTCGTATTAGCAAAATGTTTGCAATTAATATGGTTGCTGTTGTTTCATGTTTAGATGCAGCAAGTGTAAATAAGTAGTCCAGTAATGGGATTAAAAAGCAATGGAATAATAAGGCGAACAGACAGTGCACATATACTTACATTCAAAACTCAAAAGATACAAAGAATTCAAGTAAATACATCACAGAAGGCCTGAAAGAGGCCACTCACTGAACAGTGCTCACAGAAATGACTGAGGTGCCCAGGATATATACACCAGTACAAGCGTAGCAGCACTTGAATGTTCACAAAGCAGAGGAGAGAGAAAGCTGAGCTTGTGAGGAATGTGCACACTGTAGTGGTGTGTTCATACCACATTGTTTAGGGAGGGATTCCCCACTATTGGGGGGACGTGGTGGCGCTGTGGGCTAAACCACAGAAGCCTGTGCTGCAGGGTCAGAAGACCAAGCAGTCATAAGATTGCATCCACGCGACGGAGTGAGCTCCCGTTGCTTGTCCCAGCTCCCGCCAACCTAGCGGTTCGAAAGCATGCAAATGCAAGTAGATAAATAGGGACCACCTTGGTGGGAAGGTAACAGCGTTCCATGTCCAAGTCACACTGGCCATGTGACCATGGAAGATTGTCTTCAGACAAAACACTGGCTCTATGGCTTGGAAACGGGGATGAGCACCGCCCCCTAGAGTCGAACACGACTGGACAAAAATTGTCAAGGGGAACGTTTACCTTTACCTCCCCACTACTGGCCAAAATAACAAAGAAAGGGAACAGGGCTTTTCTTGAGGTTAAATAACAAAGACAACCTGCTCCACCACTCATCATAATGTTCAATTAATTTCACAAAGTTTGACCTGTACCATGTCTTACACTGTTGATGTATGTGCGTTTTCCCACCATTATTCATTCCCCCCAAGTACCCCTAAATGTCCTGGTTTATACCCCTGGGGATAAGCATACTACAGGTTGGGAATCACTGTTCTGGCATATTTCACTAAACTTTTTCCTTTGCCTGAGAAGAGCAAAACACGGAATACTATAATAATATTTCTCCTTCCTTTCTCTACATTTAAAGATTTATAAAGACAAAGTGAGCAAGTTAACTCTCTATAATGTAGAATACTACAATTACCATGTGAGTGGGAACAAGAAAGGGAGTGAATAATGGGTGATTTGATCTTTGACCCACCAAATTCCCACCCACAATTTACACCTTTATCCCTGATATTAACTGTGAGTTTATTTGAATTATTTAACATTTTTATATATCACCTTTCTTCTCTAGGGGTCAAAAGAATATCTGCAAGGATCCCAAGCTGTTTCTCATCCAGATAATTGCAAATTACCAACCCATTCAGCTTCAGCAATGTTGCTTAATCATGTGCTTTCAACCCAGAGCTTGAGAAACTCTCCTTTTTTTGGTTATATTTTATATTTTTTATATTTTGGGTTCCAGCTAGATTGGAGGATCTTACACTGTTGATCTACATGCCTTTTCCACCATTATTCATTTTCCCCCATGTACCCCTAAATGTCATGGTTCACACCTCTGGGGGTACGCATACCACAGGTTGGGAATCATTGTTCTAGCATATTTCACTATGGATTTGGAAGAGAGAAAGAAAATGGCTAAAATCTTAAGCGGAAAAACTGTGTATACAAAGACAATGGCACAGCAGTTCCTTCTTCCAGTTTGGTCTCCACTGCCCAACCAAGCATAGAACTGGGAACCGAAGAAGCAGAGGAGTACAACATGTAGCCAGAAGCATGTCTAGGCTAACTTGCACAATTGCCTACTTACATTGCGGGACTCCAATGCCATTGAAGCCTTTGAGGATCAAAATGATATATTCAAAAATCCTTTCCAACTCTGTGGGTGAATGTTACATTGTTAAGTATGAGGTGTGCTGGGACCAATTGCATTGCTGAGGTAATGGACTCCCGTTTCCTTCAGTAACTCATGAAGACACCACATGTTTGAGGTTTAGTAGTCTCATGCTTAATTATAGTGTGTTGATTAACTAGTGGAAAGATAACATGAATAGTCACCACAGGGTCAAAACACATTGATGCTAAATGTGTCACTACATATTTTGTATGATTTTTCAAAATATAGATCCAAGTAGCCATCACAATCATTCTTCCCACAAGGCCTGGAGCCATAACGTGTAAGTAAGCCCTTATTGCTGGCATCCCAATTAAAAGTTTTGGTGTGATTGGATGAGAAGCCCCACCATTGAAGCTGCTTTCTTTGTGGGAGCCCAAACCCAAAGGTGCTTCCCTTCCACAAACAAAGAGCAGTTCAGACGAGGTGTGCCATTTTGGGGGCTTCAGCAGTGAATTGTCCTGTGCTACTGATATTAAGAGTAAAAAAAGAGAAAGATATATGTATAAGGAACTCACAATGACAATTTTAGAAACTACTGAGATGTAGTGGTTAGAATATTGGACTGGGATTTGGACTGGGATTCATTGGACTGAACCAAGAAATTGAGTTGGTAACATAGGGCCAGTGACTGTTTTTGATCCTGACCTACCTATACAGGGTTGTTATGAGGATAAACTGGGATGAGGAGAGCCATGACCACCTCTATCCAACCTTGAGTTCAATAGAGAAAAGGTGGGATATACAAACACATTTTAGCTCCAGATCTTATCTGATGGACACCCATGTTCATTTTAAACAGGAACATACAAAGCTTGTCCTTCTGGACAAAAACATAGAAGGCAAAAATCCTTTATTTTTTACCATTATTGTTATTCATACTTTTGCTATACTGTTCTTTAACTACTAAACAGTTATTATTCACTGGATCATCCATGCTGCTGTTTTGTTTTCAGCAAATGATCATATATTCTGTTCTATGCACATAAAGGTTTGACCTCATCTGGTAACTAGTTTCAGACAATCATATTTCTCAGGATGTGATTTTCAAAATGAAAAAGAAGAAACATGCATTTGGTAAATTGATTTCTAGCATTTGAAGATCTTATTCTTACCCACAAGCTGGTTTTCAGTTTCCTAACTACTAGATTTTGTTTTGTACTGTCTTTCCAACAGGAAATGAAACAATTATGGATACAATTAAAAGAAAACCCCCAGAGGATGGAAAGGCAATCAAATTCTTAATAAACGGTGGTTCCCAGCCTTGGGTCACCAGATGATCTTGGACTACAGCTCCCAGAAGTCTTCACCACTAGCTGTGCTGGCCAGAATTTCTGGGAACTGTAGTCCAAGAACATCTGAGAACCCAAGGTCGGGAACCACTGCTCTAGAGCTTGTAAACAAGAGAACTCTATTTCCAAAATTCAATAAAGGTAGAAGAATGCACTGAATGATATTATGCACAGAGGTGAATGGGAAAGCCTAGTTTCCACTGCAACCTATTACACTGGTGAAGGTGCAAATTAAGGGTCAAAGTAGATATGATCTGATGTAGATATGTGAACGTGCCATAAGAACATGGAGGTTTGTTTGTTGTATAAATAGCAATTGAGGAAAACACAGGGCTATCTCGGCATTCATGTGGAAGGTGGGTGTGTAGAAGGAGCTTAATTTTTTGTTTCTCCTTAATAGTCTCAAGAGGGTGAGAAAAAGTCTATCTGAAGCTGCTTTTTAAATATTCATTTTCTCTGAAATGCAAAAGCAGCATCAGAGGGTAATTTTGTCAGGGCATGGAAAAGAGGAGAGAATTCATATTCTCCTCCAAGTCTCCCATAGTCATACAAGTTCCTCTGCAGCTCCTGTTTACAGAACAGAAACATGCAATTAGACTGCGTTTTACAATTAATGTCAGAATTAGCCCTTTGTCATATACTAATAAATCCTATGTAGATCTACTCAAATGTAAACCCCATTGAATTCAGTGTGACTTATTGGATGTTCATATAGGTTTGTACAGAATTGCACCCTAAATGAAATGGTCAAGTGTGGCACCATTGCAAAAAATATTTTTTCCTCCTGTTCTCCTGGGATTCCAGGCAATTTTTCTCTCTCCTAAAAATTTAAATTTAAATCAAGAGTTCTGTTTGCTTTGTTTGCACTTTTGCTTCTAAAGTCCCTTTATAACTGATTTCCACAGTTAAAAGGTGGGTTCCTGCATATGCAATTGAACAGTCCTTTCGTGAAAGTAATTCCAGAGTTTATACATTGTCTAAGGGGTGGGATTGGACCTTAGGATTGTCAAAGCAAGTACTGCTGGCGGGAAATAACAATGTAGGAAGTTGGGCGTGACTTGCCAAAAAACTTTGGGATTTAGGGATCAAGATCATGTTTATTGCAACTAAAAATAGAATCTGTTTCACCTACTCCATCTGGTAGACCAGCTGTTTTTGGATGTGAAACAAGTGCAGGAACAGCAAGACAATTGCTTTTCCTGTTCCCCTCACACTGGACAATGATGAAAGATGCTTTAAACACTTTTATAATGTAATGACCTTGACTGCCTGCTGACCTTTTCTGTCTGTTTGCTGCTTTATATGGTTTGCCCACCTCTTATAAGAAACCAAGGTCTTTTCCTAAAAGAACTCAGAGAGCTACTTATACCAGGCCATACCACAGATCCTTCTAGTGAATGGGTGTAGAGGACCTCCTTCCTTCTTGGTAGTCTATTAATAGTGAGTGGAGCTGATGTCAGTGATGGGTGGAATTACAACCTAAGGTTTGTGGGACAAGAACCAAAAAGTGGATGGAGCCACCCACTCCTCTCCGTTCTATCACTGCCACTCCCATGTTCTCTTTGCCCACCTAAAAGACTGCTCTGGAAGAGACAGATCCCCTTTCCAATAGCCCGAACTGATCACTCCCAGAGGCCTTATGAGATCAGGCTGAGGGCTATGATCCAGGGTGCCACTCCTTGATCTGCACTGACTAGCAAAAGCTTTCCCGGTTTTAAGACAGGAATCTTTGCTAGTCCTAATGAGAGATGCCAGGGATTGAATTTGGGACGGAACTTTCTCACACTGAAAAAGAAGGCAGAGCTTCTGTACCTTTAGCAGTTGTGACAGTATCTTGCCAGGTATAGTGGCATGATAAAGTACGACTGCTTAATTCCTTTTCCCACTCAGTTGTTAAAATGTGCAAGAAGGTTGTCCTCTTTTTCATGTGACTACCCTCTCTCTCACTGAGCCAAGGTCATACCCATTGTCCCTACTCAAAGGTGTGCTTGGCAAAAGGATAATACAGATAGAGAGAAAAGCCTCCATAACTCTCAGCCATCTGTCTGACAGTTGGCATTTGTAGGCCAGCTTTGGCAGTTCTGTCAATTCATGTGACAGATGCATGTGAAATACAGGACATAACTGTGGAAAACAAGAAGCACCAGAAATATCAAATCTTCCACCCTCTCACTACCATTCTCCAGGTATTTGCTTCAGAAATCCAAACATTCTCTACATGAAAGCCACGTTCAGCCATGCTAATGGAAAAGATCTATTTAGGAGTGAAACCATCTACCCACAGCTCAGGAATAAGGGTGGCCTCTGGATGATTCAAGGGGCAGTTAACTTCAAAGTCAGTTGGAAGCACTCATAGCCAAACCTTATCAAGCAGCCCAAGGAGCAAACACTCATCTGGAGCAAGGCGACTGCCAGGAAAAATACAAAAAGAAGTTGAAACTGATAATCCACTGCTAACTGGCAATTTAGGTAATTACCCCATGCAAATATGACCTTATCTATTACAATGGCAGTGGGCACAAAAAGATCCAGACTTTCAGTGAAAAAAATCATACCATGCTTGATGGAGACATCCTAGAAAGACCTTCTCTTTTTTAACTATAAAAAAATCCCCTACTGGGGGATGTGTTCAGGACATAAAGATCTAAATCTTTGCTATCAACATATCATCGGAGCCATGTTGTGACAGGGAACACTCTACTTCACTAGTTGAACTTCTGTCTGTCATGCAGCTATTCTGCCTGGAAAATGCAATTCTAGAGGCAGACATGTGGCAGTAATTTGTTAACCAGACCATGGGGCCCATATCCCAGTAAAATATGTATGCACATCTACCTAAAAAATGGCTGTATAGTCTTCATATTACAGATGATAGCTAAAGTGCCAGAAAGCACTATTTCCAAACTTGTCTGCTGTTATCTGATCTAGACAGCTATCCTTAAGGAATCCCCACTCTGCACATGCCCCACGGAAAGCAGTCAACCTGGGGGACAGACTAAAAACATAATAACTCCAAGTTTAAAATTTCTCAAGACCCAAGTTGCCTCATAGGATGACTTATAAAGAACGTAACCATTTGAATTAATTAGATACAGATAATCAAAACCCACCCGAGTCAGCTCCGTTCAATGGTAATGAAACTATGGAGGCTTCAAGACCATTACCGCACTTTTATAAAAACGCCAGAACACTTAGAACCTGATCAACTTAATGTGCAATTAAACAACTAGGCATCTCAAATTATTTAAGTTATCTTTAGTCTGATTGTGCCTTATCATCCCAAAAGAGATTCTCTTTAGACTTTTTATGCCCCAGTCACTTTCCTATGCAGAGTCCACATTCAGATGTACCTAAAGATTTTTTAAGCTTGTTTGACAGCCAGGACCTCTGTTTCTGAATCACCAAATCATTCACATTAAGGCCATAGTAAACGTCTATAAAAGGTAAAGGTAAAGGTTCCCCTTGACAATTTTTGTCCAGTCGTGTTCAACTCTAGGGGGCGGTGCTCATCCCCGTTTCCAAGCCATAGAGCCAGTGTTTTGTCCAAAGACAATCTTCCGTGGTCACGTAGCCAGTGCGACTTAGACACGGAACGCTGTTACCTTCCCACCGAGGTGGTCCCTATTTATCTACTCGCATTTGCATGCTTTCGAACCGCTAGGTTGGCGGGAGCTGGGACAAGCGACAGGCGCTCACTCCGTCGCGTGGATTCGATCTTACGACTGCTTGGTCTTCTGACCCTGCAGCACAGGCTTCTGCGGTTTAGCCCGCAGCGCCACCACGTCCCAACTTCTATACAGGCACACTAATGCAACTTTCTACAATTCAGTGCCATCCAAATGTGCTGGACCATGGCTCTCATTACTCCCATGAGATTTAATGAGGCCATTAGCTACTAGTCATGGTGGCTAAAATACATTCAGTATCCAAGCTGCTCAGGAACAACAGTGGAAGAAAAATTCCTTTGTGTCCTTCTGATCCAACAGGGATCTCTTTAGAGTGGCCACTTGGAAAAGAAAGCAGGAACCAACCCCACCTTCTTTTTCATAAATCCACAATGTTGTACTTCTGCTCTTTTGATTTTATTAGAAAGGAGGTGTGGGCTAAACCGCAGAAGCCTGTGCTGCAGGGTCAGAAGACCAAGCAGTCGTAAGATCGAATCCACGCGACGAAGTGAGCGCCCGTCGCTTGTCCCAGCTCCCGCCAACCTAGCAGTTCGAAAGCATGCAAATGTGAGTAGATCAATAGGAACCACCTCGGTGGGAAGGTAACAGCGTTCCGTGTCTAAGTCGCACTGGCCATGTGACCATGGAAGATTGTCTTCGGACAAAACGCTGGCTCTATGGCTTGGAAACGGGGATGAGCACCGCCCCCTAGAGTTGAACACGACTGGACAAATATTGTCAAGGGGAACCTTTACCTTTAAAGTAACCCCAAATGTTAAGCCCCCCTTCACAAGGTCTGTCCTTGCTTACAACTTGAAATATACATATATACCAGAATATATGCTTTACAAGATTTGAAAAAAAAAAAGGCATTTTAAGACATCTACATCCCACCCTTACCTGAGTCATCATGACTCCAGAAGGTCCTCTGGTCAGGTTGAGCCAACATATCTTCTTTATTGTAGAGTTCTTTCATCTATAAAACATAATGAGGAAAATAAAGCTCACTTTGTTTCATGATGGTTTTAATAGGCATAAAATCTTTTTATTTCACACGAAGAAAGCATTAAAAAACATAGGTAGAATTTATGAGACACGCAATGAAATGTGTGTATCTTAAGACCACAAGGAAGCAGTTTTACCTATGTCTTGAGTTATACCAGCGGTGATGCAGGAAAATAGGGGAGACTAAAAAAGTTGTGTATCTGCTGCCATTAAAGGGTGACTAAGTGAAGAGAGGCCCCTTCCTTTCCCAGAAGGCATCACTTGGTGGTGGAACAGATGCTTGGCAAGGAGGTGAAGTTCTTTATGTAACATTCCCTGGCAATGCAATCCTAACTCCAAAATATCCTGGCCTTAGTTGGTTAGGATTAGGCACATGTGTCTTTTGTCATCAGAAACCCCCTTCTGCCAGCTGATCTCAGAGATCGGCTGGCACAGCAGTCTGCTGATGGAACTATGAAGCTGGCTAACATTTGCCAGAACAGCAGCCGGAAGGGGGCAGGGAAGGGGTAAGAGAATGCAAAGCTCTTCTAGGCCAGGAACAATTTCATCATGCTCCCACAAAGAGGCATCAGAGTAAGGCCTGCTGTAAATAAATGTTCAGTATTGCTAAGCTGGGAGGGTCTGGGATTCGGTACTGCTTTAACTGGTCTAGCGTTGGGTCAGCTGGCCTTTGGCTATTTAGTATTTTTCTGTAAGAGTGAACCTGGACTTAGATCTCAGGATTGTATTTTCTGGTGGCCAGACACTTGTGTTTATTTGTTAACCTTTAATGAATCATTCACCTATTTTGATCGGGCCTTCATGGGAGAGAGGGGCTCACTATTATAATCAAAGGCCCTTGACCTGCATGTTTGAGCTTCCCATGATGGATTATTTCAGAGTCACTTTGGCACAGAATAGGGTACAGTCACCCCTCAGTATGCTTATATTCCTCCCAATCAGGAGCTGATGTTTGAACGCATGGGCTCTGTGTGTTTCAAATGGTATTTCCATGAGCCCTCAATTCATTGCCCAGATTAAATCTGTTTGAGTAGTCAGGTGATTGAGTCCTTTCTTCTTTGCAATTGTCTGGCACACTTAAGCTTTGGCAGATAGCAACTAAAACTGATCAAATATTTTTAAATGCTAGCTAGACAATGGCAAAACAAAAGCCTGCACAGCCTATTGTTGTATCATGAAATGCTGAACAGGCCTTCTCTAGGGTCTCAGAGGTACTCCCCTTTGACCTATAGAAATACTTCACAGAAGCTTGTGAAGTCATTCGATCTGACTTAATGGCCAGTATCCTGTTGCTAATTCCATCTAGAGTAGACCCATTAAGAAGGAGAAAATCGTCATAGTGGTTTGTTTATGTAAGCTGCCAAGTAAAAAATAGTTATTAAATCTGTGTGTTCTCGAAGGCTTTCATGGCTGTGATCTGATGGTTGTTGTGCGTTTTTTTGGGCTGTTTGGTCATGTTCTGGAGGTTTTTTCTTCCTAACATTTCGCAACAGAGACTGATGAAACATTAGGAAGGAAAACCTCCAGCACACGGCCAAACAGCCTGAAAACCCCACAACAACCATCAGTTATCGAATCCCTGAAACAACCAAAGTGGTTTACTGCGTTTTGCTGTGCAGGACTGATGAACCTTTGTAGCACACAGATCTATGAGAAGCTTAGAGAATATGGAATGAGGAGAGGAAGAGGGTCATTTCAAGCATGGAAATCCATTCACATGATGCTAGAATACTTCCTTTAGGTATGTCAAGGTTTAAGAAACTGATTTCCTTGCACTGGGATTTTCCAATGAGATAGCTACCTTGAGTGGGTCATTGCCATCTGAGAACAATTTCCATGCTAGTGTAGGCTGTCAGCTGGACTCAGACCTTTAATCAGGGGTACTGATAATGCTGGACATGAGCTTTTCACTCCTGCTGCACACACTTAAAAAGAAGAAGCTATGGAAGAATTTCTAAAAGCAATTAGTGCTGAAAAAGTTAAGACTCCATTCAAAGTTGATCTTGAGTTACATGTGTGGTTAAGGCCAAATAAGATCTTAGGCTGTGTGCTAACTGAAAAGATGGATACCTGGCATGAAGTGATATTGGCTACCAGAGATGGGACACATTTGGAGGGTTTTGGTCTACAACTCCATAAATGTCATGGTCACTGTGGGCAGTAGTTATACTGGCCATGGGATTCCAGGAGTCATAGTCTAAAACCTCCCAAAGACATGCCATCTTTCACTACTACAACATGTACAGGAGAACTTGCATAGCCTTCTGATGCACAGAAGTCTGTGGCTACACTAGCAGCAGGCAGTGAACTAGTGTGGCCTGTGGGAACAATCCCTTGATTGAACTATTCACATGGAAATGGCAGTACTGTGAACTGGTATAAGAAGTGAGACACTTTGGATCTTAGCAAGTTAATCTCTTCTGCTACTCAGTAGGGGAGGTGAGATTTTTTTTCCTTCCAGTTGTATATAGACTATTGCTGATACTCTACATCAGTTATGTATATATTCCTTGCCCTCTCTTAAAGGGCCAGTCGAGAAACTGCCTACAGTTGCACTACATCAGTTATGTAAACACACACACACACACACACACAAAACTGATGTAGTGTATCAGCAATAATCTATATACAACTGCAATAGTCTATATTCCTTGCCCTCTCTTAAAGGGCCAGTTGAGAAACTGCCTACAGTTGCACTACATCAGTTATGTAAACACACACACACACACACACACACACACACACACACACACACACACACACACACACACACAAAACTGATGTAGTGTATCAGCAATAATCTATATACAACTGCAATAGTCTATATTCCTTGCCCTCTCTTAAAGGGCCAGTTGAGAAACTGCCTACAGTTGAAGCCACCTCTGTCGATTTAACTCTGGGCTGTTTCTTGACCAACACTTTAAGCTGAGGCAAAGAAAACCACTGTATGGAATAAATGCAACATGAAGCAAAAAAAAATTACCCCGTCACACTGAAAAGTCATCCACTTTTTATTTTGCCTGAGAAGAGCAAAACACACAATACTATAACAATGTTTCTACTTTCTTTCCCTACATTTGAAACTTTATATATGAGGACAAAGTGAACAAGTTAATGGCTGTTGTGGGTTTTTCGGGCTCTTTGGCCGTGTTCTGAAGGTTGTTCTTCCTAATGTTTCACCAGTCTCTGTGGCCGACATCTTCATTTAAGCAACAGTCTGCATAACTTCATGAATTTATGGTTCACTCAAAAACAAACAGCATTTTCCCTCATGTCCTCTGCATTCTTTCCCCCTATATTCATAAGGCATCAGTTGTCATGACATTGATTCACCTAGCTTTGTTTTCAGCAGTTGAGGCAATCAGACTGCCTTACTGTTATGTCAGGCTTTATGCAAGTATTACATAATGAACTTGGTCAGCTTCCTGTGCTCTGGGAGGAAGCTGATTTCCTAGATGCACATCTATTTGCCTTTAGGTCCTGTTCTGGAAAAGAACCTACCTTATTTTCCCCAAGGGGTGATCTTTGCCAAGAGGAGGAAGAGGAAGAATGAATCTTTGGATTCTCTTGGATCTTTCACTGGCATCCTTTTGAGTTTGACTGTCTGAGCTGGGAGATGGATCTTAAACGGTGCTGAGGTTAAGTGAAATCTTTATCAAGTTGTTGGGTTTTTTTTTTTTTTTGCAGCTGTGCACTCTTAATCCAACGAATTTTAAGTCCTTCAATGATGCTACACATCTTATTACTTACTCTTGTCTACTTTGTTTTATTTGCTGTTTTGTCACGTTTCATTGTTGTAAGTTATTCAGAGTGATGGCAAATAAATACTGTGACACATGCAAACAAATGTGTCACCAATGTCATTAGCAAATTAAACTTAAACATTTCTGTCAGTTCATGATTAAATAATGTATATTGCCTTTTGATGTGGTGAAGGATGTGGTGAGGGCAGTACTTCAAAGGTACCATTTATGCATAGAATCAATTTGGTCACCACATATATATTATTTGGCATCTCCTGCCCTAGGTATTGTCTGGTTAGCATGAGTTAGTCTGTAAGCATAAGTGACTCAGGATGACCAAGGCAGTGAGGGTGCAACCCTGCCATTTGGGGCTGAGGCACCCCCTGCATGATCCACCCACTGCCCAAATCTAAAAGAAAATGTGTAGGACCAATGTGTATTGGTGGAAAGAGAATTTTATTTGGGAATGCAAGAGTAGGGTTGGGAGATATTTTCATATTTTAAATTCACTAATTCCATAATTCCATAATTCCATGGGGCTGGCTGAATAGCTCAGTCCCCTAGGTATCTGGCTGCAGAGCCAGAGGTTGGCAGTTTGATTCCCCACTGTGCCTCCTACAAGACTAGCCAGCCTATGCGGCCTCGGGCAAGCTCCACAGTCCCACTTCTGAACATTCTCTACTTGGAGAATACCTGGAATATTCTCTTCCATATTTCTGATGAAGTGGACCTGTTCATGAAAACTCACATTAAAATATAATAGACTTGAAGGTGTCACATGTTTTTGTTTTTGTTTTGTTTGTTTGGATTTTGCCTGATATGGAAAACCCTGGGAAGGGTTGCCATAAGTCAGAGTTGATCTGATGGTCCATGATGATGATGATTAACAAATGGCTTCCTCTGATGTAGGACTGCTGAGCAGTATTCAGTTAAAGGTATTTATATTTATATTTAAGATATTTATATTTGAACTCTGAGAAGGACAATACCTACAATATTTATGCTAAAAGATCACCCATCTGTAAGCTCAATTAACTTAAATTAAATTGTATTAAATTGTTCCTTAACATAATAGTTTCAATCCAGCACACAAAAAACCAGGCATGTTTAAACTGCACTGATTTCTATAATATCAAAATATATGTGACTGTGAATTGGGAGTGTGTCCAGTAGCTTGATTGAAACAGGTCTTGACAAAAATGGTTAATGAAATATTTGGAGAAAGACAATGCAGACTACAAATAATTCCTTAAAACTGGGATGTTGTCAATCAGTTTCAGTGATTCTAATAATACATTACGTTACTGAGTTTCTTAGCATCTGCTATATATACTTTGTTGAACTTTTCAGTGAACAATAAGCAGAAGAGGAAAAACAAAATTATAATTTATTCTACTGCAAGGATGCCAGATTTTTTTAAAAGAGACACTAAGAATGGATAGCATTCAAATAAATGAGTTGGACTATTTATACTGTTACCTAACAGTTTAATAGGATTTACAAGAAACAGCATATTATGAAAGAGGTCTAGCTGAATTAATCATAGTTTCTTTAACAAACTGAAGTGATAAAAAATGACTTCACAAAAGAAGTGAGTTTTAATGCGAAGAAATGTTGTCCACATTAAATTTATACATCAAGGAGTATTGTAGAGAACTTGACCAAGGGCAAATACTTAACACGTGCATAGAAAACAAGGGTTCCCAACATCCAGGCTTTGTGTTCCTTGTGCCCTCTTATCCATTTTTACATCTCGTGGCACAGTGATTAAACTGCTGTACTGCAGCCAAAACTGTGCTCATAACCTGGGGTTCAATCCCAGGTAGCCGGCTCAAGGTTGACTCAGCCTTTTATCTTTCCGAGGTTGGCGAAATGGGTACCCAGTTCACAGGGAGGGAGGCAAGGTGTAGTCTGCATAATTAACTAACTCAGAGAGTGCTTTAAGTACTATGGGATGGTATATAAACAATGCGCTTTGCTTTGTTTTCTGCTTTGCTTTCCCCAAGGTCTTTCTTCCAATTTTATTATTAGAAAAAGCAACATTTCACTGTGAAACTGCCATATTTCCTTTAAATAAGGTCAGTGACCCTGACACACCTTACTTACATGTAGACCTACACTTCAAAAGACCACTGGGAATGTAAATCTATGTGTGAACAAGCACTTGGCTAGCGCATGCCTGACTTCCATGAAAAATTGGTCAGAGTTGAATGGAACAGTTACCTCTGCATAAATCAGTGTAAACTTCAGTGGTGAATTGTCACTTGCTACAAAGTTTGCATTGGCCCTTTCAGCAATTTGCCAAGTCATACAACTGATGTGCAACAGGAATATACAACAGCCAACTTTTGGACTAGTGGCAATTCTCATCACTGAGATCTATGTCAATGGGTGTAACATTGTTTGGCATATGTAATAGAATTCCACCAATTGCATTTTTAAATGACAGCAATAGATTGTTCCCTATCACTGAATTTTGGTAGCATACGGTAATTGGTGACAGCAGTATAGAGTATTTCTCAATGGGTTGCAGCAGGGGGTGTCCCCCTGGGCCTGGAGAATTTGCCATCCCGATTTAAACTTGTTAATATTAAACATAATATAGGTCATATTTTTGAAACTGTGAAAGGGTTTCAAATGCTGAGATTATGCGAGTGACCAAATTCTTGCCAGGTTGTGAAGCAAGTAGCTGAGACTCTCCCCTTGTGGAAACTTGAGACTCCAGTCAAGAATTGTCCTTGAGTCAGTGTGAAGACACTGATTCAGGCTTGTCCTTGCAGAGAGTTAAGGATTTTTTAAAAGGTTCTTTAACACTACTGTATGTCTACTATGTCATTTGAATCTTATGGGCTGAAGCGTATATCCTGCTCAGCAAAGTTCCCTTTTCATTTTAATTGAAAATTTCCTCCAATATAAGGAAGGTTTGTGTGTAAAAAAGAAACAAAATAATGCTTATTCTGATTCAATTAATTCCAAACAAGAAAGGTACAGTCATACATACTGTATGTCTTCTAATGCCATGTAGAAATAGGACTCAAAGATTGAATTTTAGTAGTACGTCATAACAAGAGTAGGCCATTGAAACAATTGGGAAACAGTGAGTAAGTTCTAGTAATTCAATGGGCCTACTCTTATTGTGACTTACCACTGTGTCTCACCCAGTAAAAGTGTATCATTTGCAAGAACAGTGGTACATTGGATCTATTTTATAAATTCAGCTTCATTGCTTCATAATAAAATATGCACAACTTGTACATGCTTAAGTTTGCCTGCCATGATTATTGATGCCCTCTTGATTTTTTCCACTCTGAAAGACGTGGCAATCTGATCTGTAACTGTTGCATTTACACGTGTACATGATGGCCCAGAAGACTTGAAAATTTGGTTTACATATGCATGGATGCACTTACTGCTTAGTTTGGTAGCAGGCAACTGGCCTATCTTGTCTTAGGCCTTTGTCATGCAACAGATTCATAAACTCTTCTTGGTTTAACATTTGTGCTCATCTACAAATGAAGGATGGGGTGGAGGAAGGGGAAGAGAAGGCACACCAGCTGTGAGCTGCAGAGTTTTATGTTGCTCATTGAAATTACACATAATTTTAGCCCATTTGCAGGCTGATGTTTTTGGCATTCACCATTTGAGAACTCTTTTGTGCTCAATACGTCTGATGCATCTAAATAAATATTATCCGTAATAACCCTACATCAATCCATTACAAAACTATGAAAGCAGATACTTTATTTAGATTTACTCCTTAGAACATATATCTTGCAGCCACAGCTGGTTCTTTCTCAGCTATTCTGATTTTGCAAAAGAAGAAAATTGTTAAAAGATCTTTTCTTTTCTTTTCTTTTCTTTTCTTTTCTTTTCTTTTCTTTTCTTTCTTTCTTTCTTTCTTTCTTTCTTTCTTTCTTTCTTTCTTTCTTTCTTTCTTTCTTTCTTTCTTTCTTTCTTTCTTTCTTTCTTTCTTTCTTTCTTTCTTTCTTTCTTTCTTTCTTTCTTTCCAGTTTTTAGCCAAATGTCTCCTTGAATGGCTCATTTACAGTTCATAGGTGCATGATGATTCCTGCCTACAGGCTTGAAATCTGAAAAGGCTATTGTTGCCATTTCAGTAGCATCCCATAACCAGAAATATAGGGACAAAGCTTGAGACTGGAGGGGAACCGAGGTTGTCATAACACTTTCTGTGTACTATGTCCTTATGATATCACAGGGAAGGGTCCTTGTGACATCACAGAAGTGGGGCAGGCAAGTGTTAGGAGGGAAGCAAGAACGCACATGCAGACACCTTTACACTTAAGTCATGGTGGTTTTGGCATTAGCTGAAAATGGCTGACACTTTATTGAAAGCCACTTCATGCACAGAACTCAAATTTTGCCCCTTCTGTTGCTGCTTACCCTGACATTTGACTCCATGCATGGAGAAGCACAGAAATTCTTTGAAACTTGAGCTGGCAAGTGGACAGCCCTGAAAAAGGACGCTGCATAGAAGGAAAAAAGTGGTGTGGAGAGAAGAAGGACAAGCAGTCTTTCAGTACACTTTGTGGAACTACTTTTTTTTTTTACTTCCCATCTCTGTACTGAGTGCCAGTGAGATTCTGATTCCAGTGCTGGTTCCTACTTTTAAAACACCGTATTGCCTGGGACCAGCAGCTTCATACTGATCAGCTGCTCATGGTCGCATCCTGATCTGAACACTTCCCATGCCTCTAATTCAAAAGAAACCATCCAATCTGGGTAGCAAATTTGGTAGAGAGCAAGGGAGTTGGCTTGCTTGTATTATCTAATCATTGCTCTTTTGAATGAACAACAATGAGATTCTTATCCCTGTAAGAATGAATTTGGATGATGAACTCTGAGCCAAACTGAACCAAAGCAGCGCTGCTGGGGAAAAAAGATGTTGGCTTCATTGTGGTCAGAAAGCCTAGCCATTTCCTGCTAAACACACACACAGACAAGATTGGGCTGCTGGAGCCTTTTGAGTAAAAGGTTCAGAATGGACGAGCAATTTCTAAGGAAAGATAAATTCAGAATCTTCAGAAAATCCCCGAAGATCATTACTGAAGTCTTTAGGTCACCTCTAACTACTCACTTCAAGTCAAAGAGAAAAAATAAGGAGGCTAATTTCCCAACCTCCTCTTCCTCCTCCACCACTTAAAATTTCTTAAAACACCATCATATTTCTTTGATGAGTGAGAAAGCAAGCAAACATGATAGTTAACTACACCTAAAAAAGATTTACAGGACAGAGGAATACAAGAGTTGCCCAGCCTGTTCCAAGAGACAGAAAAATACACACACATTCAGCTAAAAACAAAACTGACCTTCAAACCTGTTTCGCTTGCTCTTTCAAAACAGTTAGTTACCTTTATTATATAATGTGTCATTGGCTTTGTTCTGAGAGCAACTATCTAGTGTGGTGTGAAGCAGTGGCACATCATTTATTAGTAATGTTCACACAGAGTAACCATCAAATTTTCATAGGGCCATTTAAAGAAACATCACAATCCCTTTTAGCCTAATTAGCAGTATATCTGCATGGATACCTTCCATGCTCCTAATCCAGCAGTTTATGCTAAAACTAGGAAAGGAGCTGTAGCTTAGTGGGTAGAGCAGATGTTTTTCATGCAGAAGGTCACAGGTTCAGCCCTTGACATTACAAGGTAGGACTGAGGGAACTTCCTGCCTGAAACCTGGAAGAGTAACTGCCAACTAGAGCAAATAATACTGCAGTGGTGGGACTAATACTCTGACTCTGTATAGGACAACAAGGTATGTGTCTATAAACTGGTTACAATGGAATGGAAATAAGCAAGTTCTTGGAGTTGGGTGGGGCTGTATTGGTTCCCCCCCCCAGCCCAACAGGACCCATACTGCTAGAGATAAGCATGAATCACCATTCAACGGTTTGGCTCAGTTTGGTGTGGTGCCCACACAGATGTTCCACAAGCATCACATGTTTCCCTCCCCCCATCTCTTCCATGCTGCGTTATCACTTGTCACTGCAATGTGCTTCCCTCCCCTGCTTTCTCCACATAATTGTCCACTCAGATGCGGAAGCAGGTCAGGGAAGTCTGTGGCACTGCCAGTGAGTGGACAATTGCACAGAGAAGGCAGAGGAGGGAAGCACATTGCAGCTGGTGAGTGGGCGATGCATGGAGGAGGTGGGGGGGGGAGAAGTGCACTGCGGCCAGTTAATGGGTGTATTCTGCAGGGCAAAGGCTAGAAATTAAGAAAGCTATCAGTGTGATTGATGGCCAAGTTGATATTCACAGAATGAGTATATTGGATTCCCATTATACTATCTATGTAAACACTTGCATTCATATATTTAACTCAGAATTATATATGGCCTTCTGGCACAACCAAACTCATCACGAGAGCTTAATATGTGTTTAACAGACTTTAAATACTAATTTATACAACCAGCCACAGGGAGCAATGAAGATTAGTATCTCTGATAGAAAAAGACCATCCTTAGTCTACCATCACTTTATGTTCTGGGAATGACCTCATCCTATTAGTTTTGACAGGACTGTAGCAACTGATAACCCTTTCATTATAAGAACTAATTTGCTGGCACAGCAAATCTTAGGGGCATTAAGCCCATCTTCACAAACACACACAGCCGTATGGGAGCCATGGTAATGAGCCATGTCCTCATGACTAGGGAGGCTGTGAGAATATTCCAGCCATCGGAGCAGGATTGGTTACTTTCTTTATTTATTTGTCCAATGGAATGGTCTTTGTTTATTAATTACAGTGGGGTCTTGACTTGAGAACTTAATCCGTATTGGAAGGCGGTTCTCAAGTCAAAACGTTCTCAGGTCAAATCTGCATTTCCCATAGGAATGCATTGAAAACCATTTGATCCGTATCTGCTCTTTTCCGTCCATAGAAACTAATGGGAAGCTGCTATTCCGCCTTCGACCACTAGAGGAGGATATTTTGTTTCTTTTTTTCTTAGGTCAAGAAAGGTTCAGGGAAGGCAGGGAAAATACAGTCCAGGCAGGACAGTACCAGGCAGTCTGAAGACTGTCTCCCAATCCACTCTCTAAACGCTGGGAGGAGTGAGGAAGCATACAGGCACCCTTTTCACTGGCCAACAGTTAACTGAAAGTTCAAATATTGCACTTTCCCTGCCTGCCACGTGGGTTTTTTTTCAGTTCTTAACTCAAATCTAAGTATGTAAGTCAAGTCAATATTTTCCTATGAGAGTGGTTCTTAAGTCAAAATGTTCTTAACTCAAGCCGTTCTTAAGTCAAGACCCCACTGTACAGTCCAGGCAGTACAGTACCAGGCAGTCTGAAGACTGTCTCCCAATCCACTCTCTAAACACTGGGAGGAGTGAGGAAGCAGACAGGCACCCTTTTCACTGGCCAACACTTAACCGAAAGTTCAAATTTTGCACTTTCCCTGCCTCCCACGTGGTTTTTTTTAGTTCTTAACTCAAATCTAAGTATGTAAGTCAAGTCAATAATTTCCTATGAGAGTGGTTCTTAAGTCAAAATGTTCTTAACTCAAGCCGTTCTTAAGTCAAGACCCCACTGTACACATATATCCTGTCTTTCAACAACGACAACAAAAAGACAGCCAAACAAATCACTAACATTAAAAACAAATTAAAAACAGATTAAACAATTGGCACTCTCCCGAACTCCTTCATGTCTGTCTTCATATGCAAAAGAATACAGAGACATAAATATGTAGATGTGGGATGAGCAAAATGCAGCCCATGGTCTGTATGCTGCCCTGTCAGTTCCTACTGCTTTCCAGTATTCTCTAGTGGTCCCCAGAAAAAAGTTTCAAAAAGTCCTAATTTGCCACCAAAATTTAACAGCTAACCTATGGGAACATTTCTCCCTGCGATGTTTTTTGCCCATTCTGCCTGCACCTCCCATGTTTGATCCTGCAAGTGTCCACTCCAAGGGAGGACCTGGAGTCTATGACAAGGAACCTAGCCCTCTCAGCCTTCCTGTGGAATGCATTACTGGTGGGGGTGCACCAGGTCCCTTTCCTCCCAATGTTCTATAAGCACACAAAAACACAGCTTTTTAGATAAGTTTTTCAGGATCACCGCCCTTTGTAATTGTGGCTATTTATGTTATGTTTTGATTCTATTTGGGTTCATCATCACCACTGTGGACCTTTCATGGGGCTGTATTTAGATCACTTTAGGTTGTGGGAGTCATGGGTTCTTAATGTTTATGTTCCAAGCCTGTAAACCACCCAGAGTAGTGGTACGCCACTAGATGGATGGTATAAAAACGTGACCAACCAACCAACCAACCAACTAACTAATCAACCATTATTCGTAGACACACCATGGGTTTCCATCCAATCAGATCCCCCGCTTCCTCCCTGCAAGATTCTGATTCGGCAGCAAAAGACCATATGACTAGCTAAACCAATCAGGTTGCTTTACTGAGTCCACACACATGCACACAAATCCCAGAAATATAAGACTGAAATGTGGGGCAATCATTCTCATGTCTCTGGGTGAAGTCACACAAGGAGGCTTCACTCCTTAACACAACAGCCCCAAATCCAGTGTCTTCCAGATGCAGCAGATTATATCCCCTGTTATCTTCAGTTAGCATGCTGAGGGATGTTGTTGCTTTGCATGTCTAGGTGATGCCAGGTTTGGAAAGGCTGGCTTAATATCTGAATGCTAGTTGTGAAGTGGCAAGGCTCTCTCTTTACCACAGCTGCCTTCTTAAAAATAGCCACATGAACACAATTGTCTTCAGTGACCCTTTCAAACTGTGACAATATTTTAAAAAATGCCATTTATTCTTTGTACCTCCCTTGGCTGACTAAACATCTCTTTGCTGCAGTTAGCCAGAGGGAAAGAGGGCTGAGGAGACAATCACATTCAGCTAAATCTTTTCCATATGAATGTGCAAACCTAATGAAAATCAGTCACTGGGGCCTCTTTGTACAGTTTACACAGGAATGCCTATGATTTGCAGCTGGCATAGTCGTTTAAAGAAGCATCTTTTTAAAAGAAATATTTTGTTAAACGTTTCTGTTAGGAGGACTCATAAACAAAGCCTAGTTACTGTGGAACGATCAGAGTTTATTATAAGCAACAGTTTTATTAATTTCTTACTTATTCTTTGACTTAATCATTGCTATTGTCAGAAAGCAACCCCATCCTACCCCCAGCCTCACAACAAAATCTTGGTATTTGTCAGTCCAGCTGGACTTGAAGTCTTTTACAATGTGAATTTTGTTGGCAGACCATGGATGTGACTGGATTCCAAAACCCATAATACAGAAGCAGATAGATTTTGGAAAAGGGGCTTAGCCTACTATATTAAGGACCCTTAGAATACATAATTGCATACGGTTTGATTTGTTGGCATTTTGTTAAAATAGATCTCATGTTTACTTTGTTACACTTACAGTGTAATCCTATGTATTTCAAAAGCATTGAATTCAATAGCATTGGGTCCTAGGCATTTATTCTTCCGAGTTGTCATTTTGATAGTGATCTTCTTTAAAAACAAACAAACCTCCAAGCGATATGTCTGGGCTTGAGCACTTGCTGGGCAGTATAAATAGATCTGTCCTCTAACACAGGGGAAAGGGGAATAGTCCAGTGGGATAGGTGTGAGGTTGCTCCTGCTGACCATGCATCTGCCCCCTGAGGCAGTTACCTTCCTCTGGCTAATGTAGACATGGGCAAGATATTGTCTATGGGCCACACGTGACTCCGAAGACTTTTTTTGGGTAACTTCCAGCACTCCATGGAGCCTCTCTTGTTCCATCAGTTAAAAAATAGTTTTGATTCCCCCCCCACCCCTGGAGCAACATCCAGGCATTCTCAATTTTGATTTTCAACATGTTCTAAAGCCCATGGGTGCTGCAGGCAGCAATGTGACTCACATGGCTTCCAAATGTGCCTGATCCTGCCTGATAGTAGGGCTGGTGCCTCGTATAGCGATATAGCTTAAATCTTGACCTCAGATGTAACGCCTGCAGCCCAATTCCCATAGAAACCTATTGTGTTAGCTTATTTTTGCCCATGGTTGTGGTATATAAACAACATTTGTGCATGAATAGCAGGCAAGGGAGAGACTTGCTTACATTACAGCTTCTGTGGCCTTCCCAGGAACAGGACTCAGTGTCCTGTGGGACGATTCCTCTTTGAAAAGTGTGATCACTGAAGCACATCTGGCATAATGGAGCCTCAATGTCCGGCTCTCCTTGAGGTATATGCATCACAGTGGACCCCGGGTATTTGAGGCTGGTTGTCTGATGTTTTTCCATGCTCACCATCGGGCTCTTGATCCATCTTCGTACCTGTAAACATAAAAGCAAATCCTTGGTTGACATCTACCATGTGCATTTTCTGATCTTTTATCCAAAGCTTGTGTGGACAGTCAGATAGTTGTGTCACACATTTCTACTTGGCTTTGAAATGTAACTGCAAAAATAACAGGTTGAAAATCTGTCTGGAGTGAAAGAAAGGGAGAAATGAAATCAATCCATCCAACACTGAGCTGTGCAGAAGAGTAATATCTTCAGGACAAACTTTTTTTTCAATACTTTTTATTTCTCTTAATCAAACTAAACAACAGCTTTCACATTCAACTGTACCTTTCACCTTGTCTCGTCAAGTACTTCCTGTTATTTTACCTCACTGATAATAAAAGTCAGGGTCATATTCTGAACAGATCTTAGAATAGTTACATTTTTGGATTGCAACAGTTATAATTCCCCAAGCAGCTTGGCCAATGGTTAAATCCCCATTCAATCTAGGGGATGCCGGGACTTGTAGTCAAGAATGAATATTTTCTTATTAAGGCTTATAGTTTTCATTTCCTCCTCCCTGCAGCAGCTTCTGGGTTTGGGTGGCCACTTAAGATGCCATACAGTGGGATGCTAAATATCAGGAAATGAAGGCACATTCTCCAGATAAGTGGTGTAGCAGTAAATTTGGAAGGATGGAGTGTCATGAGGAACTCATGACAGTCTACACAAAAGAAAATCAAAACAGGTATAGCATTGTATAGATTCACACTGGCAATTTTCTGACTTTAAATACTTCCCCTTTCTGTTCTGTGGCTTCTGAAGGATAGTCCAGGATGAAGGGGATCCCTAGGGATCCCCAAAACCTAGTTAGATGGGCTCTACAAAGCTTTTTATTGCCTCAAAACAGCTCCAGCTCCACTAACAGGATGTCAGTCACTGTATTTTCAGGTGTCTCTTTTTTAAAAAAAACAACAACTGTGAGTCACCTTGGGTTCCTGCATCAGGTGAAAGGCAACACAGAAATGAAAGGAAATAAATAAACAAATACACAAAGCAGGTCATTTGTAAAGCAAATAAATATCAACTGCCCATTCAAGATCAAGATAGGACAAAATGAATTAAATAATAACTGGTATAGTTCACATGCACCCCTCACCCAACTAGTGAATCTCAGAGGGAACAAGGACATCTGAGGGGAAAAGGCAAATAATGTCATTCCTGCTAAGGATAAAGGCTAGTGCTACAATCTTATGAATCCTAGTTTTACTGCACCACTGCTCAAGATCTCACTTCCAACCTCCCTTTCACATACACATTTGGTTTTTTGGTTTTTTATTTTGACTGGGAAACCACTTCACCAGTTTTCTTTCCTTTAAGCTAATTCCACTCAGTGGGTCCCAAAGTCTGCTGCTTTATTTTTCTCAAGAGAAGTAAATGGTGGACAGCAATGTATAAATTAGAACCAACATAGCTACATATTACATTATTGTGTGTTTGCATATTTCCCTTTAGAAAGCAGTGAGGAGAGCTTATTATGTCCTGTCAGTTGCTTTTTAGCTGAGGAAGAGATCTAGAATGGGTGCTGAATGCCTTGGGCAAGGTCTGGTTTTTGCTTTTTGTAAAAGCCTAGATTATTTGCCCATTGATAGCCACTAGGACCAGTGTTGTCCTCTGTTTCATAACATCTGGCTTAGGAGCCCATATGAGCCACAGAGCTGAGGACTAATGGCTTGTGCCATGGACTAGAACCTGCTTACACATGTAGTACTGTACTTGTAGTTTCTGTTGTCTTTACAACCGAGAAGACCCTCTCCATCAAAATACTGAAATACTGAGCAATGTGTGAACCATTTTGTGTGGATCTGGGTGTATCTGGAGAATGGAACTAATCTTAAAATGTCTCACCATAGGGGCTCTGTGCTGATGAATGAGAAAAGCACTCAATAGTTAATTAGAACAGAGGTGAGTAAAGTATGGGGCTGCAACTCCCATTAAGCTATTTTTTTAACACAGGAATGAGGAGCAACCATAGTCCACAACCATTTCCAAAGAAGCAGCCATATTTGGTCAGTTCCACCACCAACAAAAAACAACAATGCAAGTGTTCTTTGGTAACTTAAAAACCAATTTATTTATAATGACATAAGCTTTCATGTACTATGACTCGTCTCATCAGATGAACGAAGAGTTTCAGGAGTTTCATATGGTACACATACTATACCAGTTGATACATTGAACAAGGCACAACAAAACATAGGCTTTGCAATGGTTTGTTTATATCGTGTTTAGGCAGACTTGTGTTCTGAATGAGGAAGCTAACTGTTTCATGAATCATCTCGCCTATTGTGTCCAGGCAGGAAGACAAGTTGGCAACCCGTTGCCAAGGATGCGAGGTAAACAAATACTATGAAACACAGGTTTCATCAGTGACTTTTATGACTAGCTGTGTCCAAAACTGTGGCATTCGGCTGGCCTTTTGGAAATCACATAAATATACACTTCTCTATGGACACAAAATAAATAAATGGACTCATCTCTTGGTAAGATGTGCCTGTCATTTTTCCATACAGTACTTTCTCAGCTTCCCTTTCCACTCTCTGCAGAACTATCAGTTTCTGTTGATTCATTTAAAACTGAGCTTCTTTGATTTTTCACTGAGGCTTCAGTCCTTTAGTGTTGTTCATGAGTCCAGAGCCCTTTCAGATGGGTACATGACTCATATAATGGCCGGGCTTGTCCAGCAAAGCACAGGTTTTAAAACACACACACACACACCAGAGAACAGAGTGAAATCATTTTTCCATGATGCAAAAACCAAATGTGTTTTTGATCTCTCTTCTGTTTTTCCAGTTTCCACATTTTTAACAAGGTACTAAGTCTGATTTTCACGGCTGTCTTTGAGATGCCTCCAGTCAGGCTGTTTTTAAAAACTGCTTTATGTTTCAAGAATTGCAACGTGATCTTTAATTTTTTTTAAAAAAATACTTTGGCAGGTTTTCATGATGTACATTTTGCCAAAGATAATGGAGCCTGTAATTGTTAAAAACATAATTACAGATGCAATCATACATTTATATTCTGATCTATTTTTCAACACTTGGTATCTGGACAAGAAAAAAATATATATTTGGATAAGCAGACACTTTCTTTTCCAAGTACTGTTATCAAAGGCGTAATTGTACATTATGTGTATTAATGTCTATTCAGCTTTGTAGTGGTGGAATAAATCTAAAAGTTATTAAATCTGCATCCAAGTCCAATGGAAACTTTATTCTAGGGAACAACAACATTCTTCCATAAGTAGACACAGTCTACTTGCTTCATATGTCAGTGCAGAATGATTCCCTTAGTGATCCAGCAAAGAACAGAAATATTTTCGGGTGAAAGATGTGGTATAGATATATTTATACACTCATTTAAAAATAGGTAAACACAAAATGCTCACATAAAGATTCATGTCAGCCTCTAACACAACTGGGTAGCTATTTGGCGTGACATCAACTCCGCTGCTTTAAACTGGCCTTGCCACCACCAGTTGCTGTCTAATGGCTGGATTGCCACCAGATACTCAATCCCACTTGATCTCAGACATTGCATTTTGAGTAACAAACGATGGCACACAAATACATACACCACCATTACCAATAATTGATTTCAAAGTGTTAACGCTTACTTACAAAGCCCTAAACGGTTTAGGACCTCGATACTTGGCGGAACGCCTTCTCCCATCTAGATCTACCCGTGTCACTCGCGCGAGCCAGGAGATAAGGCTGAGGAGCCTAACGCCGAGAGAGGCCCGAAAGGAAAAGACCAGAATCCGGGCCTTCTCGGCGGTGGCTCCTCGCCTTTGGAACAACTTGCCCCCTGAGATTCGCGCGGCTCCCTCGCTGGGCATTTTTAAGAAACAACTAAAAACATTGATGTATAGGCGGGCCTTCCCAACAGAAAACCCTTGACGATCTTTTTTCTTATTCTGTTCTTTATTATTATTATTTTTTTATTTAAGTTTCTGCTGTAAAGTTTTAAAATTACATTGTTGTTTTTACTGTAAGCCGCCTAGAGTGGTCTAATATGATCAGATAGGCGGGATAGAAATAAAATAAATAAATAAATAAATAAATAAATAAATAAATAAATAAATAAATAAATAATACCACGTCACTGCTCAACTCCCATGCAAAAACAGAGCTCTCAACTTATACCGCTAAGTAAGCAGATTTGAATGAGTAAAGGGGGAAAACACTGACAGCTACAGTACCACCTGAGCCCCAAGTGGAGCAGAAGATAATTGCAATGGTGTTGGGGGCATTGGCAGGTAGGTCCCACTGTGTGGGTGTGCAGGGTGCATTGACAGCAGGGGGTCGAAGCTCTCTTACTGCTGGTGCCAGCCCTGACTTCCATTATCTGAAATAGGCAGATATAGCTCTTCTAGTCCTTTATTTACAGCTATAGATTTTCTCTGTAGCTGACATTTATGCCAGATATGAGAGGTTTGCAACACATTTGGGGGACGTCCTAGCCCACCCCCTCCATAATCACTTTGCCACACACATCCACCAGCAGGTCTGAAGGTTCCAGTCCCCATAGAGACACTCTACATGAGCCAGAATGCTACTTTCCCAGGCTTCTATGAAAAGCTGGGCAGGGGACAGATTGGACTTGTCTTCAGTGTGGAAGGGATTGTCAGTCTCAAATTGGCCTCCTCAGCCACACTAGATGCTGCACCAAGTCCCCCATACAGAGCACGTTACCATAGTCTTTCGAGACTGAAGGATGCCTAACTATGATAGGCTGTTATTTTGATGATGTTGCGGTCAAGGAATCTCCATAGATTTGTGGCTCCATGTCCTAATTACGACTCTGCAAGCAGATCAAGGTCCAAAACTGCATCTCCACAATCCTAAGTGAGAGTTCCCTGAAACGATCCTTCTGCTTTCAGATGTGGTGAAGGATGCTAACCAACATTCCATCTAATTTTCAGCCCCAGTTGGGGGGGGGGCTCTGCCCCTCGCGTGTATGACTTCACCCCCTCGAACACATGACTTTGCCTTCCCACTGTAGGGTTCCATTGCAACTGGAACCAAAGGTGCTGAAAACAATTGATGTGGGCACAGAGGGGGCAGAATTGTGCAGGCATTCATCTTATAGGGCACTGTGATGCTCGCCTATCATCTGGATTGAATCAGTGTATTGTGTCAGTGATAATGGTGTTGGTGGGTCCTCCTGTTGTCTCAGGTAGCAAAATGCCTCCCTATGGCCTGGGCAAGTACCTTTCATCTGATTATTGGTGTCAGGGATAGACTCTGAATGCTCCTGTATGTTTCAAATCCATTTTTGTCCTAAAAGATGTGCAGTCAGTCCATTGGTTTTCAAACTATCTTGATATCTCCACAAATAAACGTACATTTCTTTCTGTTTAAAAATGGATTTGTGAATTGTTTTTTAACCAACAATTTATGTGCTTCAAGCAAAAATTCAAGCATTATTTTTAGTACAACAGAACGGATTAAAGAAGAGCAACATGAATGGGATTTTTTTTTTGGTGACCTTGGGAAATATGCTAAAAACATTTTTGGTGCCGAAACCATGAAGACATATTCAACTCATTCAGCTGATGGTGATTTGCCCAGCCTACTGACAGACTCAACAGGGCCTGATTTGATCGTGTTTAGTTAGGCAAGATGCGTTTGGCCAAGACCTATGTGGTTTGTTAGTTTAACAGAAGTAGTTTGGTTTATGTTTCAGCCCCGTGAGCTGCTCCAGATGAACCCCATAACCTTCAGAAAATTCTAAAAGTCAATAAGCCAGAGGCTGAATTTGGCCAGAGGTTCCTGGATGCTGAGCAGACTTCTGAAGCAATTGCATTTCAGACGGCAGAGATAATGAGCACTTGGTACTCATTCTGAGAAGCCCTGTCAGCTTTCTGAAATGAAATCTACCTTGTACTATAGTTATCTCAAACAATTCAGCAAAAACATGTGCCTATTATCACTGGAACACTCAATGGAAAAATGGGATAATTTAATGTTAAGATTTGTCCAAAGCATCTAAAATGTCAACAAAGCTCCAAAGGAAGAATATCGACTTTCCCCCCTTCTTTTGTGATACAATGCCAAGAGCAGGCAGGGAGGAATGGTTTCAGCTACATTTTAGAACATTTTGCTGCTGCTTTTTCTGCCACAGTAACCACTGGAAGTACTCTTTCTACAAATCATTGGGGAAAATGGGTTGGTTATTAGAAGAGACATCTGGGTGGCCGTGAGAAAGGCAGAACATTATTTCCTGTTAACCAAAAATCTAACAACATCTGGTATGGGGGAACAGAGAAGTGATCTGCCATATTGAAAATGTTAGCTGAGTGGACCTATGAAGGACTTGGCCTGTGGCAAAGAAATTGTTGGACAGCATTTACTGCTTTCAATTCAACATTTGTATCATGAGATGCTTTGTCCGGTGCTCGGCTCTTGAGGGTCAAACATACATTTCTTTCTGTTTAAAAATGGATTAATGAATTATTTTTAACCAACAATTTATGCACTTAAGCAGAACTTCAAAGTAACTCAAAACTGATAGAATATGAGGATATTTCTCTCCCCTGTACCAGCTCATCCCTTCTTTTAGTCTGGCAGGCATCAACAGCATAAGCCAAGATGGAAAGCACCAGGGCACAGCTCAACAGCAGATAGTAGTCCTACCTGCAAGGAAGGACAGTGAAGCAAAAAAAAAAAAAAAAAAAAAAACCTCTTCACAGGGTTTCAACCAATACCAATGAATTTATAGATTTTATAAACCTTTTATAGATTGGAATGCACCATTCTCCTGAACATTCTGATTGGTTGCTGACAGCAGCCCTCATAACACTATTTGAAGATAAATTTCCCTAACAATTTGACAAAGGAAGGAAGAAAGTGGTTGTTGTGGGTTTTTTGGGCTCTTTGGCTGTGTTCTGAAGGTTGTTCTTCCTAACATTTCACCAGTCTCTGTGGCCGGCATCTTCAGAGGACAGCACCAGAGCACAGAGTGCTGTCCTCTGAAGATGCCGGCCACAGAGACTGGCGAAACATTAGGAAGAACAACCTACAGAACACGGCCAAAGAGCCTGAAAAACCCACAACAACCATTAGATCTCGGCCGTGAAAGCCTTCGCGAATATAGAAGGAAGAAAGATTAAACTAAGACCTAAACACAAACAAACATGAAGCTTTGGTGTGCCCCTTTTTCATTAATATGAATCATTTGTGTTTTTTAAAGGCTCCATTTCAGGAACCAATAAAAGGAAAAAGAAAAGAAAAAAGAGCCTCTTTTGTATTTTTCCCTTTCATTAGAACATGAAAGCCCCATCCTTGGTCAGGAGGCTGGGAGAGGAAAGAGTGGATTGTGGGATTATGTGCCAAAATTAATTTGCCTTAATCCCAAATACGTAAATGGCAACTGGCAACGTTTCATCTAACAAGACTGGGAGACATTTTAATCCACACCAGCAGAGATGAAATCTGAAACCTACACCTTTGATTTGAGTATCCAGCCCCCATTTTGACACTTGCTTTATATAAAGAAGCCTGGCCCACACATCTGGTCATGATTTTTCGAATTTAAGTGTTTCTTCTATGCCCTCCTAGCTCTGTGATGCCCCTAGTACTATGACTTGGAGGGGAAGGGCACTCTCTCCTGTTCTGCATCAGGCAGCTAAATATCTGAACTAGCCCTACTCCTCACACCATTATTGGTGTATGATGGTGCACGTGGAGAAGCAACATCATAAGATACTCGTTTTGCTCATGTGGCAAATGTCCCTCAGCCATGCAGCTCAGTAAGAGAAGACCCAATGTTGCAATGTGAACATTGCACGCAGGCTGAGTGTCAATCCATTTCAAAATTGCTGAGATGTTCAATCCAGTCTTAACATGAGATGGAGCATGTATATGGAAGAAATACCTCTCTGTTGGCATGCTCTCCCATGAGGGATGAAAAAATCTGAACGTTAAAAAAAATCGTATTTCATGTTTAATTGTCTTTATACTCCATGGGTTTGATGCAAATGCCATTTATCCTACCAAAGTTGGAATCATTACAGGTTGGGCACAGAACCAGAACCTACACACACACACACACACACACAGAGAGAGAGAGAGACAGACAGACAGAGAGAGAGAGAGAGAGAGAGAGAGAGATTTCTTAAAAAGAGCCACTGATGCCAAGTGACACAAAAACAGACAGTTCAAGAACAGTTCAGTGAAGGTGTGTTTTGTAAGATGAGCAGCCACAGTTGGACTGGAGCATCATCTATTATTCATTCTCCTAACTCATATTCATAATAATTATTATTGCTGTCAAGTCAGTTGTAATTTATGGCATAGAATGGTGGCAATCACAAGCAATCTAGTTTGCTCAAAAGGCAGCAGTGCCAACACCACCTATGGCAACAATGCATTTCATTTTGCTAAAAAGTGGTCATCTGTTTGCAAAACGTTGACTTGGGCTGTAATCATATACAGTACACAGTTACCTGGGAGTAAAGGCCCTTGAACTCATTAGGTCTCACTCCTCAGAGGTTGACATGCGCAGAACTATACTCTTTTATGAGCAAGGGCATTTTCCTCAGGTTTCTTCAGAGCCCTTAAGTAGGTAGGTCATTTTTCAACACGAGATATTTATTTATTTATTTATTAAATTTATGCCCCACCCCTCTAGACCATGTCTACTCGGGGCAACTAGCCAGTCAATTTAATTCCTGTGACTAGCAAATTGTCAAGGGAGATTGGATGAATTGTCACAGGATTACTCTTTTTCCTCCATTCATGGCTCTTCCTGTTACATAAGTGTAAACAGATAACAACTTTTCTCACATATTTGCCAATGTCATCTGACAGTTCATCTCACTTGGGGACTTAGTCAGCTCTTTTATGCCTTAATAGATAAGCCTGTCTCATTCACAATAACCAAGAACAATGTTGCCCAGGTAAACAATATTCCAGCTGCTGTCAGTGCGGCACATGTATTCTGAAAACTGCAATCCTATACATCTTTCTTTCAGGGTAAGCTTCTCTACTAAACACGGTAGAATTTATTTCCAAGCAGCCATCGATAGGATCTGTATGTATTTCACCTCACATAAGAGCAACTAGGCTTGAAGAATTATTTATGAATTTACTCACGCACCTTTCTTTCTAGTGTCAGATGCATTATAATATGATTAATAAATATATCATAATTTTTGTCTGATCAAAAGCATTTGGGCCAGTTAACATGAAGTCTTCCATTGTACCTGTTAATCTGCATAGAGTACCTTGTGTGCATGTGATACTGCCTGCTCTTCGTACTTGCAAAGGACTGTGGTGGTGCAAAAAAAGCCATTTTCTTAGGTTCACTTTGTTTCTGCCAACTCCACTGAGTAGCCTGTCATGTGATTTCCAAATAACCCAATTCTCCATGTGAATAGAGGCTAGACTTTCCTGAGTTCCCTCCATTTTAAGAGGCAGGTAGTTCTTTCTTTCCACATTATAGTTCTGGCATTCTCTGCTGTTCTTTGAAGATTCACAGATGGTGTGAAATTTTTTCCCCTTGATTTAGAGCTAGGAGGGGCAAGATGATAGCCAAAGAGTAGATACACACTTGATGGAGATGTGTTCAGTCTTTCATATATTCATGTATTAGAAAGTAGAATAAATCCTGCTATCTTACAAACTGCAGAAAAATTAAAATTAAAAATTTAAGATATTGTAGAATATCTATTGTGTGGAGAAGGTCCCAGGTTCAAAAACTGGTATATCTGGACAGGGCGGTGGTGGTGGTGGTGGTGGTGGTGGTGGTGGTGGTGCTGCTGCTGCTACTACTACTACTACTACTACTACTACTAAAAATTACTTAAGTCGGTGAAAATTGAGACTATTTTAAAAACAATAGAAACAAAAGCTCAAAATAAGAAAAACAATTTGAAAATAAATTAAATAGTTGGAAAAAATAAACCACTACATGGACAGCACCTGATAAATATTAATGGAGAACATGATCATAATTCAACATGGGCATGGGTAGAACTGGGGACCATTAAGAAAGAAAATGAAGGCTTGAGTTTTGGCTGCACAAGAACAAGCACTCCAAACCAACCTAATGAAAGATCCAAGGAATTAGTGCTACCAGCAAATGTCAACTCTGCCAAGAAAAAGATGAAACTATGTGAGACTTCATCTGTGAATGTCCAAAGACTGCACAAACAGATGACAAAATTAGACATGATAGAGTGGAAAAATTAGAGCATTGGTCATTATGCAAAAAAAAAAAAATCACTTGTGAGCCTCCAAAAACCCATGGGAACATCAGGTAGAGAAGGTGTCAGGAAATGGCAAAGTCAACATTTTATGGGATTATTATTATTAAAAAACACCAGGCACAGTCAAAATTATAAAAACTTTGACTGGTATTAACAGATACAAGTTTTTAACCAAAAACGTAAGTATCTGTTAACTATTGGCTCAGTACGTACTGTATGCTATTCCTAATATTGCCCTTTTTCATAGTTTTTTTGTAGTGGTGGTGGTGGTGGTGGTGGTGGTGGTGGTGATGATGATGATGATGATGATGATGATGATGATGATGATGATGATGGTGATGATGGTGATGATGATGATTTGGTCAGTGTTGAGAATACTGAGTAAGATAGGCCTTAGTGGAGATTTGGTGAGTCAACTCTGTAAATTCCATTGATTCAATGGGGCTACTTTAGCTGTGACTTTCTAAGCTATGCAACAGGATTTCACCCCGTGTATGTTAGAATTTTCTAGTGAAACTTTGCTGCAGACATTTACTATACTTAGACACACATCTTTTATATACATTCATTTGTGATCTCTTGACTATTTGTGGCTTCCATTTGATATTTTTATCTGAGACTGGGAACTGGCTCTGTACTAGTACAACGCAATGCAGATGGTTCGTGTCAGGTGAGAAAGACCTGGGCTCAAGTCTTAACTGAGACATCAACTCACCTTAGAGCCGTCACTGCCTCTTAGTGTGAAGTGCTCTATGAGACTGTGAATAGTTTTAAAAAAAAGATCACCGCAGCAGTCTTTTTAATCCAGTTTCATATTACCAATTGTAATCAGAGCCATCTGGATTACAATGAAAGCATCAGTAATCCCACAATGCAAAGATGCTTGCTCCCCATTAAATACACACAAAGCTTTCTCAGGGTCAAAATATGCATTACAAATAGCATGACAAGAGAAGAAGGAATTCCTCTGATGAAAAAAGACATCTGATTGTCACAGCATAAGCTTTTAACCTAGTAGTTTAAAAACTAGTTTGCTTTGCTTTGTGATTGATTATCAGGAGATAAACAATGACTGCATTTGTAAGTATGATCACTCAGACACACAGATTTGCCTGAACTGCATCTCAAACATAAATGTGATTTGTGCTTCTGATGATATGCTATCTGCAATGTATACTTTGATCCCCAGCTGGATGAAAATCCAGAGAAACCTGTTCCTCAGCTTTTGTCATAAAGCCCTAATTGGTTGGCCACTGTGTCAGTCGCAAACTGCACTCGCTCCTCTCCTTTGAGCAATTTTTAAAAATGTTTATTAAAAGTATAGAAAGAGATTTCACTATCTTTATACAAATATGGAAATACAGATTGAATTGGGAGTATTTGTGCATTTCTAGGATAACCATGGGGTAAAGCAAAGAGCCTATAGGCACATATAGCATGGAGTGGCTCCCCCATATTAAATCCTATTTTTGTGGGGTTAAAATGTTAAAATGAAAAAGGTGCAATGCAGTTACAAGCAGAGGAATGTAAAGAGAAACTACAGTAGAATTTGAGTTGGCAGCAATGGAAACAACAGCATGCTATTTATCCTACAAATGAACAGACCACATGCTTTTCCTGCTGCAGTGCCATTAAATCATCACAGTCTATACTGTTCAGGTACTGTATTTGTTTCTTCACACAGCAAACATTCTGAGCACTAGCAGCTACAGGAAAAAGGGGAAAGAGAAAGGTATGGGGGAGAGAAAGGATGGAAAGTGCAGATGTAGGACTGTAAGTTTCTTTGTTATTCCCTTCTCAACATAAATAAGAGGTTTGTTCCCCCCCCCCCCGTTCTGATGGTTGGGAGAAAAAAAGGGCTGGAAAGGGAGAACAGATGAAATGAAACTTGAGGTGGCATGAGGGAAGAGCAGGATCTTTGCACTATCTTTTAAGGAGGAATTAGAAAGCATCATGCCGATTGCCTTAGAGTTACTCCCTCCTTCCTTTCTGGCCACTACAGGAAGCTGCTCTGCTCGCTTAGTGGCTGGGAAAAAGAAGGGGAAAATAAAATGGAGGGCCCAGCTCTACGGACTATTACATCTTGGCGAGAAGCACTTCCGCTTTGCCTGATGCTGTTGTACCATCTCCTACAATGGGCCCTTGTTTGCATTTCACCCTTAACAGGAATAGGTTTCTCCTAGTGATCCAAATAACTCAGATCCAGACAAGGATCAGTTTGGAAGGTCTCCAAAAGAGCAGAAGGCAGGGCAGGCCCCCATAAACCTGATTGTAGCAGGCAGTGCATAGCCCTAGTGTAAACTTATTATTATTATTATTTAAAACAAAGAATAAATTTTGCATTGGACTGAGATGGCAGGGAAGCTGCATTTAGAGAATAACCAAACATTGCTCAGGGTTTTTAGAGGAACCTTGTCCATGCTTTGTTGCTGTTTAACTTAAGACTGTGTGAATGAAAGCTACTTTGTCCAAGATGTAATGCTGGCTAATTAAACAGACTGATTAATGCCCACATTGTGGTTTAGGTTGCTTGCTTCTTCCTGTTTGCTTTTGACATTTAATTCTGTTTTGCCTTGCTGGAAAAATGACACAGCGAGAAAACAAGCTTTCCAGATAACAACAAACAGCAACAAACAGCAATAGAGCATGGACAGAGTTCCTACTCCAGTCCTCTGAAGAATGGCGAAATGTCAGGAAGAACAACCTTCAGAACACGGCCAAAGAGCCCGAAAAACCCACAACAACCAAAAAGGAAAACAGTTCAGCCCCATTCTATTACAGCAGAAATTCCTCAGATTTAAAGATATATGTGTTACTTCCTATCATGGCACCAAATGTACTGGTACGAACCTGGTCTTGAGATTATTTTGGAAATGAACCTGATAAGAATTCACTTTCTACTTCAGAAAGTGTCATTATAGGGAAACTCCGAGGACGGTCATAAACATGCAAATACTCTTGGCTGCTGGAGCACAGTTTCATAACCACTCAACGATACACTGTCTCAGCCACTGAGAATGACAATTTGTTGAACTGTTTTTCTTGATGCCTCTGGGAACAAAGATGGTGTCAAGTTGAATGGCAGGCTCAAAAAGCCCACAGTGCTGATTTGTGTTCTGTTTGTCTGATGCCATTTATTGTCATAGCCCTCAATTGTCTACTTCTTATGCCACACTGATATGAATATTCATTTCTCTTCCAGACAGTTATGGATACCTACTGTGCAATCTAGATCTGTGGATGTGCCTGTGTATTCTGTGTCTCAGTGATATCAAATGTTTTCTCTTCTATTTTGAGTACACTCGAGTCCATCTGATCCCTCCACTCCTTTCATGTGACTTTGTCTAATTGCATCTCAGACTTCTTTTTTGCAAATGTAAAGTGCATATTGTATTCAGAGTCCATAGAAACAATCTTCCAGACACCTCCAGGATAAGAGTCAGGAAATCCACTTTAACTGACTTAAGATTGTGTGAATGAAAGCTACTTTGTCCAAGATGTAAAGCTGGCTAATTAAACAAACTGATTAATGCCCACATTGTGGTTTAGGTTGCTTGCTTCTTCCTGTTTGCTTTTGACTTTTAGTTCTGTTTTGCCTTGCTGGAAAAATGACACAGCGAGAAAACAAGCTTTCCAGATAACACCAAGCTACTGTTTCATTCCAAACTGTACACCATGTTATTTTGCTTTAATAGTCACTTATTATTTTAAAGAGAAAATGATTCACCAAAAGAGTTTGTTCACTTTGAGAACTAATCTAGGAGTAGGCTCACCTCCAAATGGCACAAGACAAAATAATAGGAGTCATTGCGTCTCTTCTGGCCTTGAGCTGGAGTTAATGCAGTTTTGACTTCCACTCTGCAACTCAGCACCAAAAGTTTGTTCCAAGGGCCAACAACTGGGTTTGCAGTTGCATACGTCACCTGGTGCTGCATGTGAGGTTCTGTACACTGGACCACAAATACAACTGTAGCTTTACCAGGTGAAAAGAAAATATGGTGTAAGGTAAGATTCCATCCTAGACCATAAAGAAAGCTGACCGCCAAAGAATTGATGCTTTTGAACTATGATGCTGGAGGAGGCTCTTGAGAGTCTGCTGGACTGCAAGGAGAACAAACCTACCCATTTTGAAAGAAATCAAACGTGAGTGGTCACTGGAAGGACAGATCCTGAAGCTGAGGCTCCAATACTTTGGCCATCTCATGAGAAGAGAAGACTCCCCGGAAAAGCCCCTGATATTGGGAAAGTGTGAAGGCAAGAGGAGAAGGGGACAACAGAGGACGAGATGGTTGGACAGTGTCATCGAAGCAACTAATATGAATTTGACACAGCTCTGGGAGGCAGTGGAAGATAGGAGGGCCTGGAGTGCTCTGGTCCATGGGGTCACGAAGAGTTGGACACAACTAAATGACTAAACAACAACAAGATTCCATCCTGAAGCTTCAAATCTCCACCGAGCCATGAAACTGACTGAGCCATGAAACTCCGTGGCTTCATGTGGGTTGTCTCTGACCTAAACCAGCTCACAGAATTGTTATGAGGATAAGGATGGGGTGTGCATGTTTCCTTGAACATCCTGAACAAAGCTGAGGTCTGTTATGTAACCTCTGGCATACTTTAAAAATATCATTCAAACAGGGGTAAGGAACGTGTGGCCCTCTGGATGTTACTGGATTCCAATGTGCACCAGCCCTGAGTGACCATCACCAAGAGTAGTGAGAGAGCATGGGAGGTACAATCCAGCAACAAGGGGAGGGCCAAAAGACTCCCTATTGCTACATTAGAACAAAGTAGGAACCTTTCCAAAGGAATCTGACGCTCCTGAGCCAGGGGCTTCAACACACTGAATGAGACCAACTCCTGAATAAATATATAAGTGAAATAAAATGGAAGAGAAGTAGTTTGAAAATGGAAGCTTCAATGTTGCTGACAGATAGCTATGTGGGATGATAAACTTCCTTCCTGAACTGTTTAGTTCCTCTAAGTGCCTTATTTTTCCACATCCTTCTTCACATAAAGATGACTTTTGTCTTAATAAATGAATAAATAAAGGATGCTGATCAAGCAAGAGTGGTGCTGGGGGTTGGATCAATCTTAGGCAATGGCACACTTGTTTCAACAGAATCATTGTCTGTTTTGACATACAGCTCTGTACTCCCAGTGTGCATTATGAGAGTACGGAAGTCAGGCGCTATATTGTACATACATAGGAGTAATCTCTTCCTGATAGACACTTTGAAAAATGCTTTTGTGTGTGATACAATGCAGGCATAATGAACAAATCCTGTGTCATCCTAAGTATTCGAACTTACAGTCGCACCCTCTGTTTTGTATAAAGGCAGCCCTGCACAACTTGTGATCCAACCAACTGAATACAGCCATGGACATTAGCTCACAAAGGGCTTAATAAATATTCAATTTTTCTTGTCTGCCAGAGACTGCAAGACGGTAGCGATTGTTAGCACCTGGCCGGCCACAAAAATGTGTGAGAAAAGTAATTTTGTAAAAACCTCTACCTGCCAGAACCCAGCTGTGGGATTCTGGCAGTGGTAGTCAAAGTGGTAACTTTGCCAAGTTCTGGGCACAGCAGTCATCAGCATTTAGCTTGAAAGGTCATAAATTCTGCAAAGCTACCATAATCTAACCCAGGGTATGTTCGTCTATTTGTTTCTGCGCAGAAAAATCTCTGCTGTTCACTACCATGTTTTAAACAGACAAATCAAGATACTGTACAGAGCTGACCCAAGGTATCCTGCTGCCCGAGAAGGACATGATGGCACTCTCCTCACCATTCCACAGAGAAAATAAATTTAATCTTACTTCAGTACTGACAATGGAATTATATTATCCAATACCTGTGAGGATAGCAAGCCACTTTAGGGGATAAAGCCTAGCAGAGTCCACCACTATATTCTGAAGAAAAAGCCAAGAAGCTGGCATTTCTTTCCCTCAAGATCTGCTTTTGATGGTTGCCTTTAATAGAACAGTTAGCCTGGTTAAGCAGGCATACTGAAGGTCTTCCAACAGTTATTGCGTAACTAATCTTTGTGAAGTGATCATAACAATGCATTCCTACTTATGGATACAAAACCAAGGAGAGTTCAGACAAAGATTTGTCTAGTGCCACACCTTTTCCAAGCATTAAGGGATGCACTGGAAACTGATCATGTGTTCACCCACAGGGTGTGATCTACCATCTGCCTACCTCTGGTTTATTCAATGGATGTCCTTGCCAGGATTTCTCTTCTGCTGCTACACAGACATCGGAGACGTGGTGTTCATATTCCACAGATTTGAATATTGAATGTTGGAGTTTTGCAAAGATGAGGAGAGACCAGGTGGAGCTGAGTAAGGCTGGACACTACATAAGATCACCATCAGACAGGAATTTTACAAGCACGGAAATCACAATGTGGTGTCATGGGATTTATTGTGATTCCATGCTTTGATCTATAAACCTTTTTATTAAAATTCCCTGAAAAAAGAAATTACCAACAGGCACAACGGCATCAAACGCCAACAGCTGGCAACTCAAATTTTCAGCACCATTATAAAGGCGGTGGCAATATGCTTTTATCTTAAATGTTGCCATTGTCTTCTTAGTGTAGGAGGTCCCCCCATCATGTTTTTATAAATTGAAAAATGTTCTTAAAAATATCTAAGTGCTTTGCAAAAATGCTACAGAACTATTGCAATAAAAATCCTTGTTTTGAAAAGAATGTGAAGGAAAGTGACCAACACTGTTAGAAGCTGGATTCTCAAGTCTCTGGAGCCTTCTTCATTTGCTCACTTAGCACAGGGAAGTCTATGACTACAGTGCCTTGTTTTTGACTACTTTATTCCACATGCCCAATTTGTTTATTCTAAACAAGAAGGAGACAATTTCAAAAGCGTTCCTGGTAAACAATGTTTTCCTGGCATGCTGACATGGTACAGCATTAGGGAGAGTAAAAATATGCATGATGTCAGAGAGGATTACCTACTATAGTGAAAAGCTCTGAAAACCGGAAATAATTGAGGAGTCCACTTTGGCATCCATAGAACCTCATTTTTATTTGATAGTTTTTTAACTTTGTGTCAAGGTGACCCAGAGAGTTCAAGCCAGCTCACATTTTCTTAAAAACTAAGCAATTCTGAGAAACAAGAAAGGACAATGAAATGACACACAGTGCATCAGGGATAATAACTGATGTTAGACAACATACAATTTTGCAAGTGAGGACATGAAAGCAAATTTTCATAAATACACCAGGAAGGACTTGTTTTCATGGCTCTGCCTCAGGTCTATTTTGCATCTGAGGGTTTCCCAATGTGATGGAAATGCCCTTTTCACTAATCAGTTCCTTTATATCCAATGATTTATTTGCATTTTCTTCTCACAACATTCATATGGTTGGTGTTACCCTGAGACATCTCTTGCTCAACTCCAGTATTTACCATCTGATGCAACTGCCTCGTTTAGCACCAGGGCTGGCCCTGCTTATGATTATATGAGCTTACTTTATCTATGGCAAGTGTACACAGCAGTAGCAGGAATCTGTGTATCTCCTCAGTGAACTGCGTTGTTGCCATTATAGTTGCCAGTGGTAATGAGGTCTGCAGTTTAGGGCTACAGTCCTGTCTTGACTTTGGAGGTGATCAGATGAGCTTATAACTTGCTATTTGGTTCACCCCATTTTCCAGGGTGGGAAATAGGATGAACCAAATAAGAGGGACATGGTGGCACTGCGGGTTAAACCGCAAAAGCCTCTGTGCTGCAAGGTCAGAAGACCTGCAGTCGTAAGATCAAATCCACGTTGACGGAGTGAGCCCCCATCGCTTGTCCCAGCTCCTGCCAACCTAGCAGTTCGAAAGCACGTAAAAATGTGAGTACAGTAAACAGGTACCACCATGGTGGGAAGGAAACGGCGTTCCGTGTGTAGTCACACTGGCCATGTGAACATGGAAGATTGTCTTCAGACAAATGCTAGCTCTATGGGTTGGAAATGGAGATGAGCACCACCCCCTAGAATCGGACACAACTGGACAAATTGTCAAGGGGAACCTTTACCTTTACCTTTACTTTCCAGCAATTCCATGCATGTTAAGTAAGAACAATCAATTCTGTCCCTTTTATGAGCTGTTCTATTCCTTTCTGGCACAGTACTAGGGCTATAGTTTATTTGGTGGGATTGAGAATGCTCCTGATTATCCCATACTCCAGTCTGTGTGATTGCTTAATTCGCCACCAAATAGAGCTGTGGGTGGCATTCCATTTAGTGACAACCCTGTGATGTATGCAGTGGGTTGTGTTAATAGAAAGGATGGCAAAGAAACCCTCTCCTCTATTTTTGTTTTCTCACATTTTTAAAAATAGTATCCTAAGTGATGCAGCACTATTTCAGATGTAAGGGAGTTTACCTGCTAGACTGATTAATTTCTGTAGTGCTACTCCACTTACTAAATTAAACACACAGAAAAAAGGAAAGTTGCTGTAGACTGCGGACCAACAGCTACAACAAAAGGCAGAGAAAGGGACGGGGCATGGGAGTGTCAGTAATCAAAAAAGGGGAGGAATTGGAGCAATCTGAAGTGCTATCTAGATCCTAATGACATCACAATGTCATAATGGCACAAATGATACTAAAGGAGAAGTTGAAAGGAAGGATAGCTCAAGTGCAAGATAAAATACATTGCAACAAAGATAAGAACTTTTTAAACACAAGTTGGATGGCTCAAAATTCCCCCTTTGTTACAACCTTTTTAAACCACCACCACCTAATTATCTGAGCAGACATCTGTATCATTATACTAGTAGTCTTTGTTCTAAGAAAACTGACTCTCAATGACCCATATTATTTCAGTGTCAGCTTTAGGCAATATACTTTATATGTGTTTCTGAAAAGACAGAAACAGCCCATACTGAATGACAATGAAATACAGCTTGCCCAGCAGGTTGGACAAGCAGCACCTTTGGTGTCCTGCCCCATTCCACTACAGCTTACTACCTACATCTTCCTTTCTATCTGTTATTTATAGCATGTATAGGGTTCAGCACTTAAAGTGCTCACCTTCATCTCAAAAGGTGCAGCTGCCTCACTTTGCCTTGTTTTATTTGTGGCAAGTGTATAGCACAAGTGGAAATCTGTATATCTTCTAAGTTAAAAAAGTAAGGTGTTTGCTTCAGACAGCACAATTAGCAGATATGAGTCACTAGGATCAGCTTAGTTTAGCACCCAAGGCAAGTGCCTCTACCCCTCAAGCCATCATGGCCCAGGTGTTCCTTTTTCCTGGAAAACTGAGATGAACCAACATTTTTGAAAGGGCTGTTATTACCCATAGAAAATTGCCATGGATCATTGCCTCTGACCTCCGCAGGCAAGCAGCCCAAAATTGAGAGCTGGGCAAGGAGATGATAAGAGCCAATAATCCGCAGCCAACTCAGAAGTTAATTTCAATCAACAGAGTCCTCAAGGCCATTTTTGCTGCTTCAGTAATCTTGTAGTGAGCTGAAGTAAAAGGTAGAGGAGATGAGCAAATCCAGCTGCCAGAGAGAAAGCCAAATGGAGAAATATTTTTCCCCTGAGAGGATTAGAGGAAGGATGAAGTGTATAAACTAGAGACTCAAGCAGGAACCAGCACTAAAAGCATTAAAGGAAGTACTCAACAACACAATAAATCAAAGCTGTAAACTTAGTTATTAAGAGTGTAGCCATCCCACATGAACCACAGAGGGAGCATAACTAGTGACATTACTCACCAGTGAGCCACCATCACTGGTGAAACCTTTGAGTGACAAGATAAACAGCAGGTCCAAAATAATAATGAGCAGAGATTCTTTTATTCTCATGAGGCCTCTCCTGTTTTCTATAGGTGTCTACATGTCATAGTGAACCTATTGTTGGGTCTTGGTAATACATGCTACACGAAATATTATTCTTAAAAGACTACAGTGGAAATAATGGAGACTCTTTTGTGCATGGCTGCATATCCACTTCCTGCTCATGTCCTAAATTTTAGTGGAATTACTATGTTAAGTGAGCCTCGTGGCACAGTGGTTAAACTGCTGTACTGCAGCCAAAACTGTGCTCACGACCTGGGGTTCAATCCCAGGTAGCCGGCTCAAGGTTGACTCAGCCTTCCATCCTTCCGAGGTCGGTAAAAGGAGGACCCAGCTTGTTGGGGGGGGGGCAATGTGTAGCCTGCATAATTAACTTGTAAACCGCCCAGAGAGTGCTTGAAGCGCTATGGGGCGGTATATAAGTAGCACATTTTGCTTTTTTAAAAACTACACAAGGCATATATAATTGAGTGTGGAACCCTGAATGCACCGAAGTCGAAGAGTTAATTTAAACTCAGTAAAGTCCTGTCCTATGTCTACTTATGCAGAAGCAGATTTTATTGATTTCAGAGAGGCTTACTTCAAAATAAGCATACAGAGGATTGAAGCCTTAGTGAACAACTGGATTCATGTTGAAGTAGAGATGCAAAGAAAACTAGTTAGAATTCATTTCCTTGCAGTAACTTTCCATGTTTGACAATTAGGGTATCAAGAGTGATGGGAGTCCTTTATAGAACTCTCTCAAGCATGCAGCTTTTCTTCAGTATGTCTGTGCCTGATTGGGGCTCTTTCAGCCCCCATGGCCAGGTGGGAAGGGGACCACAGCTAGGCAGTGCCTCAATTTCCAACTCAGGCAATGGACCCCAAAGCCTACCATAATTGATGGCAATGAAAGCCACTGAGAAGTCTGAGAGAACCAACCAGGATGTTTTACATCCATTTCTCCATCCAGAGAGGTCATCCTTCAGCACAAGTGAGCCAGTTTCTATGCCAGTTAGGCTGAAATGAGTCAAGCAAATCAGCTTTGACTTATTTGATCATGTTGCCCAGGAAAAGGAATTGATAAATGACTAATATTTGTCAGGAGAAGTCACTACAGAGGAAGTTCAGAGCATATACATTCCCTACAGAAAATCCCAGGTGCTATTTCTGGTAGCCAGTGTTACAGAGTTTCCAGGAGAAGGCCTGGAACAGACCTCTGTCTGCGTGCTTGGAATAAAAATGCCAGTCAGAATTAATGATGGTGGAATGGAGTAATTTGGCTCTAGGAACGAAAGTAGGAAACTACCTTCTTACGCAGAGTCAGACCATTCACTCATCTTGTTCAGTACTGCCCACACTGTTGTCTATGGCTCTCCATGTTTGCAAGCAATAGGTTTTCCAGTCCTAGCTGGAAATGCCAAGAGTTGAATCTGAGGTCTTCTACATACCAAGCACACACTCTACCACTGGGCCCCTATACATACAAGTTGCAGCATGACCATAGCAAATATTGTGTTACATTAGTTTCCAGTAACAAGGTAAGTGTAGTGACTTTATTTTATTTTAATTTTTTTTCCTTTGAAAGGGTAAGAACAACACTCTCAGCTTAAGTGCCAACTGGGGAAGTATATAAACAGTGCATAGCTGAATGCTTTACATTTAGGGAAGAATGTAAACACCGGCATCCCAAGGTTCTCTAAAATTACTGTGAAATGGAATATCCTTGTAGCAGCAATACATATGAGCTCAAAGCCCTAAAGGGAACACTGTTATCCTCAAGCAGGCCCAGGGGAAAATCTGTTATTCCTTTCTTGTTCCTGTGGGGAGAAAACTACTGAATAAACACATGAACCTACTGATTAGTGGTAGTCTCTGGTTAAAGTATAAATCTTCAGAAAAACACACCTGGAGAGAGCCTTGATACCTGAGAAGGGACAACATGGAATAATCCTAAAAGTAAAACCTTTAGTAGGTCTCACAGCCAGAGAGAAAGGAGGGGAGGGGGGCAAGAAGTTACATAAACTGCTTTTCCTTTGCACTGAAACCAGGCTCAGATGTTGACTTGATCCAGATGAAAGTGGGCACCTGTATAAATTAATTCAGCCTAGTGTCATCAGGGAGGTATGTGTGAACTGGAAGAAATATCTGGGAATTTCAAATATACTGATAGCTTTTGAAATTCTGTTGCTGCTAAGACAGGAGACAGATATAGTGTCTGTGTCCTTGGGGGACCTTGTGTTTATTAGCACATTTACAGCACGGTAGATAAGCCATAATCAAAATTCCTGCATCCAAAGTTAAAGATGTGCATAACTTCCTGAAAAGATTCACTAGGGAATGCTTGCCTTGAAGCCGGCTTGGCTTCTGTTTTTCTCTACCACATTTGCCCTCCAGACTCTAGTTGGCATTCATGAGATGCTCTTTATGGATTCCCTTTGAACAGATTTTTCATCAAAGGCAAGCAGATATCTCAGAATATTTATTCATGCTGTCTCCAGCAAAACCAAATGTGATCAGTCGCTTTCTGAAAACTCAGTCATAATACTGACAAACTGAAGAGATGGTCTAGCCAAAGTTAAGCGCTTGGAGGCTTCTGTGGTCTCAATGGAAGTAACAAGAATGAGCTTTTATCGCTTTATTAGTGTGAGTTCAAAAGTGCCTAACATTGTTTGGGAGGTGTCCCATCTACTTAGCTCCGAAGAATGGGAAAAGCCAGGGATGACAAAAGTGCCGTCCTCCAAGCACTCTTGGCTTGGGGCTCCCATCATCACTTACCACTGGTGTCTGCTACTACTGCTGCAGGTATGCTCCCCATCTAGGAGAAACATGGCTCTTCTTCCTCAAAAGAGATGCATCTGGAGTAGCTAATGGGGTGTGTGTAGAATTCCTTACATAGAATATCAACTGAGCTCCCACGCGTTTGTTAGTTAGGTCTGTTGAAGGGAAAGGTGAACATAGCCTAAGTCCTTCTTCTCCTTTGCAACTGTCTGTTTATTGAAGTTAAAGCTATTAGAAATTAAAGTAGCAATTCCATGGCTAGTAAGAAGTGTCAGAATAGGGGAAGACAATGGACAGGTAGGTAACAGATATGGGTGCAGGCAATTGTCGACCCCTGATCTTTCTGAGTAGCCATTTGTTTAATGTGTATACTTCTAATCTCATGTTTGTCTCCCTCTTTGATGTGGAAGATAACTGGCCTTTGTCCCTACAGACCTGGGCAAAGTGTGGCTCGCCAGATGTTCCTGAACTGCAAATCCCAACATGCCTCACTGTGTGGGCTAGGCCCAAATCTCCTCACACTATTGGCTTTGTGGGCTAGTTCAGCAACATCTGGAGGGCCGCATTTTGCCCACCCCTGCCTATGATCTTATGGCTGTGAAACAGGAATAACTATGAGGGATACCCCCAGGAAGGCAGAAAGAAAAAAATTATATATTTAAAGGCAGAAAGAAAATATTTTTTTTTCTTTCTGCCTTCCTGGGGTTATTCCTCATAGTTATTCCTGTTTCACAGCCATAAGTTCATAGTCCTAGTCCACTGTACTCTTTTAGCCTGTATACCAAACAAGGGCATTTTAGGGAAGTGAGAGTAAAACTGTTCAGCAGTTTAGCTATGTAAATCTGTTGTGGAGTTTCTAAAAGTTACTTTTTCAAATTGTAACTCCCAGAATTCCCCAGCCGGCATGGCACAGGGGGTATTCTGAGAGCTGTAGTAAAAAAAGAGTAACTTCTCCAAACTCTGATCTGTTACTTATTATGACCTAAGAATTTCTGAATAAGTTGCCCACAGGATGATCTTCAGTTGGCAAAGGGTGGGGAGGAAAATAGTTCTGTATTAGGTATTCAGTTAGAGCTGGGAGAAGGACAATTCAAATTCTAGAATTTCCGCCTTTGGGCAGAGATACCAAACTGATACAGGAGCTACCATGAAGGTATTTCTGTGGCAAAGCTGGCCAATCCACAAGTGGATAACCTATACCTAATCTTCCATAATCATCAGTTAATCTGATAGGGAAAAGGCACAAGGGTGGATCCCAGGCAGGTATGTGGGGGAAAGCCCCCAGGAAAACTGTTGGACTTCAGTGCTGTCCTTTCAATAGTCCTAGCTAGCCAGATACAAAATCTCTCTGGGCCCTGCCACTGATGTTCATTTCGTTCACAGAGAGACATAAGAATGACACTGATTTGATTTTTCCAAGAGGTTTGATGTAGCTTATTTGCCTGCCATCACCTTGCCAACAAAAGTCCGAATAGTCAAAGCTATGGTTTTTCCTGTCGTGATGTATGGAAGTGAGAGCTGGACCATAAAGAAAGCAGACTGCCGAAGAATTGATGCCTTTGAATTGTGGTGCTGGAGGAGGCTCTTGAGAATCCCCTGGACTGCAAGGAGAACAAACCTATCAGTTCTAAAGGAAATCAACCCTGAGTGCTCACTGGAAGGACAGATCCTGAAGCTGAGGCTCCAGTACTTTGGCCATCTCATGAGAAGAAAAGACTCCCTGGAAAAGACCCTGATGTTGGGAAAGTGTGATGGCAAGAGGAGAAGGGGACGACCGAGGATGAGATGGCTGGACAGTGTCTGCGAAGCAACCAACATGAACCTGACACAACTCCGGGAGGCAGTAGAAAACAGGAGGGCCTGGCGTGCTCTGGTCCATGGGGTCACGAAGAGTCGGACACGACTAAACGACTAAACACACACACACATTTGCCTGCCAAAGCAATGTGATGGCCTGTTTGGCAGCTTCTCACATTTAACTACAAAGATGAGGAGAAGAGCCTTGTTTTACACTTTTCAGAACAGACATGATCATATTTTGTTACATTGCACTGGTTCATAGCCAGGATCATTTAAAGATGGTGGTCTCTGGTAAATGATACCAGGGCTCTTGAGATGATCTATGACATCCTGCCCAGCATTCAAGCAGCCCCAAGAGATGCTTTTAATTCCATGCCCTTCCTTGAGCACAGATATAAACTATGCATGGCAGAGAGAACAGGAGTTCATGTGATTCTTTTTAGTCTGTCTTTTTCTTTTTACTAAAATGACACAAACCACAGTGAAAACAAGGCAATATGCAAAGTGCTGGACTAGATGATGCAGAGAACTCATTCTAATAAACTGCAATAATCCCACAACATTTTCTAAACTTCTTTGATAGCTGCTTTGTTTTTTAATTGGTTATCAGGAGATAAACACTGGCTTAGAATTTACTGTATGTGGCTGAATTTCTAGCTTTTGCCTATTTGATATGTTACCTATAACAGTGGTCCCCAACCTTGGGCCTCCAGATGTTCTTGTACTACAACTCCCAGAAGCCTTTACCACCACTTCTGCTGCCCAGGATTTCTGGGAGTTGAAGTCCAAGAACATCTGGAGGCCCAAGGTTGGGGACCACTGACCTATAACATCTAATTTGTACCCGAAGTGCCTAAAAACACCTAATCCCAATCAGAGTGAAGTCACCCTTTATCCTTGCAGCATTTGTAGAGTAGACCATTCGTCTAGGTGGGTGGGGTATAAATCTATTAAAAAATAATTTGTAATTGGTAATTATGTGTAATTGATAATTATGTTTCCAATTTATGGTGAGCCTTTCCATAGTTTTCTAGATATAGAATACTCAGAAATAACATTGCCATTCCCTTCTTCTGGGTCTATAGGTGAAAACAAAATTTAAAAAAAGAGTAGGAAAAGACAAAAATGTAGTGGTACTTTAGAGACTTTTATATTTTTAAATGTGAGCTTTCACGGGCAAGCCCACTTCATCAGACATGCCACTATGTTTTTGTCTTTTTTTTTACTCTTTAGTTTTATTTTGTTTTCCCCTATAATGCTTGCACAAACATAGCTACCTCTTCTACAGCTACTTCTGGGGAGCACCTTGGGACTGTACAGCTTGCCCAAGACTGCACAAACTGACTCATATCCCACGAGGTACATCAAGACAAAACAAGAGGCTGACAATGTGGACAGAGGGCAGGTAAGATGCATCTTCATAGATTCCTTTACTACAATGCTTGGAGACATTTACTTTATTTCTTGTTCTCCTCCCAGTACCACACATATTGGTAATGGTAGCAAGCATAATAAGTTAAAGAAGTGGTCCCACAGAGGCAAAGAATAAAAAGAAAACACAACAGCATCTTATGAAAAGAGGGTTCACAATTTTCAATCACAGAGAGTTTCCTCTTCTCTATTCTCCCTTGTTTGTTTCATGTTTATACTGTCACCTCTCTGAATCCTCAAATAATTTCCCTTGTGGTTTTAGTTTTCTCCTTAAGCAAGAGACCAAAGGGAGATCCCCATTGCTGTGAATTATTTATGTACTGACAGCACAGTCCTGCACATTCTTTATCAGGAATCATTAGCATTGAGTTCCATGGGGCTTTCTCATCGATAAAAAGAAACAGCAACATCCTACTTGTTTGAGTTCTGTCTGAGAATAGCCAGGCTTAAATGCCAAAGGTCTGTCAGAATAAAAAGGCCCTGGCTTGCTGGGGGGGGGGGGAGTACAATGGTGAGAAGCGGAGATCAACTTCCCTTAGCTGTCTTTTTCAGAGCCTCAGAGTGGACATCAAGAAAGCCCTCTCTCGTATCCTCATTAAATGTTCTTCTGAACGTGTTAAGCCCACAAAGGGTTTTTCTCAAAAAATCTTAAAACCTGACTGGGCTTGTAAGGGAGAATACAGTCTTTCAAATGGCCTGGTCCCCTAATTTTTGTGTATGTAGTGAGGAAGCTTCCAACAACCCGTGCTTTGAAATGTTCCAGGAAACATACTAGAAGCAAGTGAACCTATAGTAAGCTAGGTATCAGGTAACCCTTGTAACCTGTCCTCTTCAACAATCTGGCTGGAGTATTCTGCACCAGCTGAAGGTTCCAAATGCTTTTCAAAAGCAGCTCCACACCAAGTCTGAGTAGCCAAGAATGATCCTCTGGGGTGTTATTCCTTAAAAGAAGATTGTGGCAATGTGGATTAGGTTACTCAGTAGTACTGTTGGTGGGAAATTACCTATCTGAATACTACTTAGGGAGAACACAGTGTACACCTAAAGCATCACACAAGGATATGTACTAGGCTTGCTTAGCCCTCTCAAAGATTCATATGAATTCAGTTCTTAAGCATGCAAGTGTATACATAAAGGACCCTCTAGACGTTGTTGATCTGCAATTTCCATCACTCTCAGTTAGCATAGCCAGTAGTGGATGATCATGGGAGTTATAGTTCAAAAACATCTGGAGGGCCCCAAGTTGCCCACCCAGGTGTATGAGGCTTAACCATGTAGAGATCCTGGTTCTCATTAGAGGTTATTTTGTGATGGTGGAGATGGATCATCTCAGCACCTGATCAAAGTGTGAACAAGTCCAAAGATTTAAGTCTGGAAGTATGAGAGGTGGGTAAAGTGTGAATAGAACCAGGCATGTAGAAGTCCAATTCATTTAGCATTTAACTCTTCTAATTTCCAGTTCTAATATTTACTAAATTTGTTTCAGTGCTAAGTCAAGCCTCTGACATTTGGATAATAATTGAAGGATAAGATTGCAGAAGTGGATTTTGTCTACTATGTAGTTATGGAATACAAATTATTTTAAGTACCTAGAAAAAAATTACACAACTTAGCCATTGGTTTTTGGCCAATGATGGTCTGTTTTTAACATTGGCAATTCTGCACTATAACATTTACACTCCCGCCTGATTTTTTTTGGCTGTTGTTGAGGAACACCACAAAAATATTAATTCTTCATTTGTTTTGGTTTTATATAAGCACATCATTAAGTGGCCTTCACTGTTTAGCTTTTTTTTAAAAAAGCAATCTTAGATGAAAAATGTTTAAGTTATACACTATCAGTCCTGTTTCATTCTATCCCTTTCCCCATCTGTTCAACATGTGGAATGCCTGGAGCGCCTGCTGCTAAAGGCAAGAGATAAAAGCACTCTTAAGTCCAAGCCAGAGAGGTGGTGAGCACCTGTATTTCGTTTACTAGACACAATTAAACTTCAATGATCCAGTTGCCCAATATTAAGAGAAAAAGCATTATGGGAAAGACATCTTATTGGGGCTGCAGCCCAGTAAGGTTGCATTCCTTGGGAATCTGTTTCAAACTCCCAACAACCAAAGAAAGGAAAAAGATTTCCATCATTTATTTTTTTATTGCTTCTAGAGAGGTTTTTTAAAAAAATAGGCAACTGTCCCAGGTCTAGTTAGCATTTTCAAGAGTTCTCCTTCTTTCTTCAGGAGAAAAGCCATTATCATCCTAAAGAGTCTAGTTTGTAGTGGTTTCTTGGATCTTTTCCTGGCTTTGTAAAACTAATGTTGCAAGACACAGGGCATAAAGCATCTTTCAGATGAATGATGCCACAAATACTCCTTAACCACAATACACTCAACTCTAAGTGTTGTTGTTGCTCTTTCTGAAATACTGCTACAGGGCTTTAATATGCAATTAGAAAACAGGCACATAGTTTTGCATTTTCCTCTTTAGCAGCTTGCTTCTTCTGAGCCAGCCCTGGAAGAAGAGGTAGTGCTTCTGGACAGCCCCTCAGCATAAAACCTTGTATGTCGAGTGTGGTTACACATGGGAAAAATCTATATCTGAACCAGGTTTAGCTTATTTGAAATCAATTTTTAAAAAGTTGACCACACAATGCACATGGAAGCATGACTTTTTTTTGCCCGGCAAGTTTGGTTTTCGGTTAGAAATTGAGGTATTTTACTTGACTTTAAGAGGGTCATTTATTTTAAATAAAAGTTTCAGCCTCAGCTCAGATGCTACCTTTCCTTCTCCAACTCCCTCTCCCTCTCTCTGTGTGAATTTGTCTGTGTCTGCAGGGAAACCTCTGTTTCATTTTTTTTCTACCTGTCATTTTGTTCTATCCCTATGCCAGATTGCAAGAAATAATGTAAAATAATAAAATAAATAAAAAATAACACCACAGCAGCAGTGGCTAAAGGCTAGGCAGTCAGCACGAGTGAGAGGCATGCAGGACAAAGACTCAAATGCAATGATTCGGAAAGTACATGTGGCCTCCTCCACTGATATACAATATGGTTTTAAAAAGGATCGAACATTTTCCCAAGAGGATGCACACTGATCCAAAAACCATGTGACTACCATGTGATTTTTAAACCACATTAAAAAAAACTGATCCATCATCTGATTTATTCAATAATGTAACCACATCCATATGTGACAACAAAAGTAAACTCCAGGAGTGTAAAATCCAGGCATGTCTGAGCGTAAGCACTTCTTGGAAAAGAATACCTGCTTTGATCTGCATCAATGATCTGAACAGAGATATTGAACCATCCAAGGAGGAAGGTGGAATCTGGAGGTTGAAAGAAAGGCTGTGAACAGCTTGAGGATGGGGAAAATAGGTGTTGCAAAATGGATCAGTGATAGTGGCCAAAGGAAAAATCAATGTAAGTGGATTGTACCATAAATCATTTGGAAGCAGAAAGGTCTGCTATGGATCCAAAGCTATAGTAAGTTGCCTTTTAAGGCTTTATCTAGAGTGGTGGCAAGTTAATACAATAAACAAATGTTTGGAGATAGATATATAAATATGAAACAAGATTTTTTTTACTTCTATATTTTCTCTCCACTTGGCCAGGTACTTAAGCTAATTAAAGAAATGGACATGTATAAATATAAAACAGGACTCTTTTTGTCTTTTGTCCTCGCCATCTTTTCTCCTTGGCATGGCCAATGTTGCTAATTTTCATACATTTTCTACTATGAATTTGATGAAAACATTTTCATCTTTTCTCAGGCCTAAGATCCATCAATCCTGAATCTATCCTACAATAAACAAAGAATATTCATTCCTTGGATTCTCCTACTGTCTCTTGGCTGCATTCTTGTTTCTGTCCATCATTTATTTATCTTATGAGCCTTTATCAATTGGACAAGTATCGTCCTCTTAATATGGTCAAAGGATAGCTGAAGTTAATGCTTTGTCTGCTCTTGGGTTTAGCAGAACAGTCAATAGTGGTAGAATTCATGCTTCCCACTTTCTTTCTTCCACACCCTTTGGCAAGATGTCACCCCAAGTTACTTCATGAAATCTGAAGCTGATTTGTCATAAGAATCTGTGCAATGACCTTTTTAAAAACGAAATGAAAAGCTAACACAAGCAACGGGGAAGAATAATGCACTTCAAAGCAGCCTTTATTATAACCACCTGGCAGCAATTTAGACACACACAGATACACAAGCATAAAAAGAGGAGTAACCTCGAAATCCCGGAAGATGTGGAAAAACAGATTTCAATGTTTTTTTTCCACAGTCTTCTCATCAAATCCTTCTAGGATGAAACCCTCGGTACTTAACTGCCACACATTCCTAATATTATCTTTGCTTTTCAAATGTGTCATGTTACTAATATGAAGGAAAATGGAGGCTAAAGAATACAGGAGATCACATATTATATGAACAACAAAGAGTCTCATGGCACTCTAAAACCTAACATGTTCCATTTGACATTAGGTTTTGTGGATTGCAAATACAATATGATGGATATCACATCCACTGAAACCCAGCTACTTGTTAAATGGGACTGACTGCTCATAGATTGTGCAGTAACTGAGGTCGCTTTCACAAAAATGGGCCTCGTGGCGCAGTGGTTAAAATGCTGTACTGCAGCTAAAAAACTGTGCTCACGACCTGGGGTTCAAATCCCAGGTAGCCGGCTCAAGGTTGACTCAGCCTTCCATCCTTCCGAGGTCGGTAAAATGAGTACCCAGCTTGCTGGGGGGGCAATGTGTAGCCTATATAATTAAATTGTAAACCGCCCGGAGAGTGCTTGTAGTGCTATGGGGCGGCATATAAGTCCAAAAAAAAAAAACAAAAAAAAAACCAACTCCTCAGTAGCCGTATGTTGGTAGGTTTCCACCCCCCCCAGAATGTCACACAAGATGGAGACAATGGAAATGGTGATACTGAAGGTGGCTTTTCCCCTTAACCCCATGTATTCTGGAATGTACGAAAGAGTAGCTACTTCTGAAGGTTGCTTAAGAGTGACAAAAGAGATGCTAGGGATTGAACTGGCGGACTCCTACATGCCAAGTACATGCTATACCACTAAACCATGACCAAATAAAAAAGTTCAATTGTGTATCAAGCAGCTATTCCTTTCTCCTCTACCCCAGATTAGTAGGCAACAAGAGAATTATCATTACTATCATCATTATAATAATCATTATCTTAGATCTGCAAAGTTGGAAGCAACCGTATGGATCACCAGGTCCACCCCTGACAAGGAGGCACTGTGGGGAATAAAACTCCCAAACTCTGACCTAAACCAGTGAGCTATCCAGCTATGCTTGAAACTGGACTATTTGCATATTGATATTGGTGGCTTACATGGCAGATAGTCTCTGTTTGTACCATATTTCAAGTCTAAGACATGAATTTTGTAAAAAGCGTTGAATATCAGAGTGCAAGAACACGTACAGAATGCATTCCAGGTTATTGCTCCAGTGTGCACATAAATTATGAATTGTGTGTGATTGCTTTTGTGCTCCTTTAAATCTGGTTTTCAGAGACAAGAACAAGCATATATTTATTTCCCTTCTGTAAAGAAAAATCCAACCAGCTTTTCTGAAGGAAGTTTCCGTTTCCAATTTTTCTGCAATCAGACAACTATGTATTGTGAATTCAGTTTGCTACAATGGAAACTTCAGAAGTAAAAAGGACAAAGAAGAATGTATAAACACTGGATTTAAATAAAAGTAAATTGCAAAGGTCCTGATGTTGGGAAAGTGTGAGGGCAAGAGGAGAAGGGGACAACAGAGGATGAGATGGTTGGACAGTGTCATTGAAGCTACCAACGTGAATTTGACCAAACTCCAGGAGACAGTGGAAGACAGAAGGGCCTGGTGTGCTGTGGTCCATGGGGTCACGAAGAGTCGGACACGAGTAAACAACTAAACAACAACAAATTGCAAAGGGGTGGACTTAATCATATGAGGTTACATATAGCCAACATAATTAAAGCAGGTGCTGTAATGTTTGACCAGTGCAGAATAGGAAGTCCACAGGCAAAGCCAGAGAGTGTCAGAATAATTCATATATATAGCCTACATTACAACAACATAGTGGCCCAAATCCTTTTGCCTAGTTATGCTGGTGTAATTCAAATGGCATAACTTTTGGGATCAAGTTATATTAAGAAATCTACATAGACATTATCTGTTTCATACTGTGTTGTATTAGTCACCGTGCAACTCATAATGTCTATGGTGATTTCATAATTTGGAGTAATTTGCTTTCCCAAAGTTAAGAGAACTTTGGCCAGTATGTCTGCCTAAATACACTGAAATAATAAATAAATGTAGGATTCCACCGAACGCCCGTGTCTTTGATTAGAAATAGAAAAATGCATTTATTTAGAAACAAATTGACCTGGTAAACTAACTTTATGGGTATTAGTAGGATAATTCAGTTAAATTTTTTTTGAAACTTAAAAAATGCACTAGTGGTTGGAAATACTGTAAGGTGAAATATAAATGTAATCAAACTTGGAATTTAAACTGGTTTATACTACCTTACAATTGTAGAGAAGGCCCTGGGGAACAGCTGCAGAGTTTCTCTTTCTGAGCCAGAGTTTTCTCACTGAATTCTCGATGGCTTTCACGGCCGGGATCTAATGGTTGTTGTGGGTTTTTCGGGCTTTTTGGCCGTGTTCTGAAGGTTGTTCTTCCTAACGTTTCGCCAGTCTCTGTGACCGGTATCTTCAGAGGACAGCACTCTGTGCTCTGGTGTAGTTGGCTTGGGAGTGCAGTATTTAAATATTTAAATTTAAATCTCCAGTGCAAGTCATGGCCTGAGCAGGAAAGTGGAGGACCTCTTATTCTGCTTGTTTGGGGTAGTTTGTCGTTGTTCACACCATGAGCTATCAATGGTCTCTCTCTCTCTCTCTCTCTCTCTCTCTCTCTCTCTCTCTCTGTGTGTGTGTGTGTGTGTGTGTGTGAATATACATATGTAGTGAATATATATATAGTGAACACACACACACACACACACACACACACACACACACACACACACTACTTGTCCACCAGTAAATTACAGGACAAATATCATCAGAAGGGAATATTCTGTCTGCATAATTTGAGATGGACTGCAGCTATGAATGCATTCAGGTGACTGTGTTAATGGCATAATTCTCTACAAATGGAATACAATTTAAATTGAAAATGTAAACACAAGACTGTCTTTCTGCAAGCTTTCCATATGGAACATTATATTAATACAGGGAAATGGATGATGTACGTTAGGAAGCAGTTAAACCTACAATACAAACACCATCTCATTTTGAGACCTTGCTGATAGCTAAAGGTACCATCACAGATCTCACTGGGGAAGATAAAGTGATTCTAATGGCATGCGATGATATTCAATGCAAATTTCAAAAGAAAATGTAGAAAAGCCAACTATTTGGACTACAACTCTCAGAATCCCCTGCCTAGATTGCAAGTCCACAAAGTAAATTTTCTCTGGTTCAAAGACCCTCTCTTGATGTATTCAAGATTATATTGCAAAAATCAACGCATTTAAAACAAGAGCTGGCTGGATCGCTTGGTGAATAAGGTATCTGGCTGCAGAGATTGTTTGATTCCCATTTGTGCCTCCTGCAAGTAGAGCCAACCTGTGTAGGTTTGGGCAAGCTGCACAGTCCCATGGTACCCCCCAGAGGAAGGCAATGAGTATTCTCTACCTAGAAAGTTCTGGAAATGGTCACTGTAAGTCGGAATTGACTTGATAGCATGCAATTATACTTATTAATTATTTTGGAAAAGCAGCCCACATAAGACAGCAATCTGATTTTTTTCAAAACACAGAATTCCATGTCCTCAACACCATACTGGGCATGGAAGCTGGGTAACTGTTGGATAGCTCAGTGGTTTAGGAAACTGGCTGCAGAGCCAGAGGCTGGGAGTTCGATTCCCCCCTGTGCCTCCTTGACAAGGGCTTGACTCAGTGGTCCATGGTGTCCCTTCCAGCTCTGTAGTTCTAAGATGATGATGATTAATCACTATTTGTGGATACCCACGGTAGCAGTGAATAGAACAGTGAACAAGGAGGCCTGAGTTTGAATACCTGCCCAGCAGTGAAAGCTCACTGGAAGTGGAACCAATGAAACCAAAAACGTCACTAATTGCATTAGTCTTTGCATCACATGCAAGGCAATACTATTCAACCTAAAACTCTTACAAAATGTGCAACCCAGTGTATGTTTACTCAAAAGGAAGCATCATTCAGTTCAGTTGGATGTATCAAGACGGGTATGTGTACAAACCTGCCAGTCCTACAATCCTAATCTCAGCTGAGGGTAAACACTATGGGCATCAGTTGGGCTTACTTCTAGACAGACATGCTCAGGATTGCATTGTAAATGTGTTTAAGATTGCAGAATTAATATACAACAGGTTATGAGAGGAAGAAAAGCTATTTCGATCCCTCTATTATAGGAAACTTCTAGTTCTCTGTTTGATGCATTGAGACTGTTATAGTTAGTGGCATATTGTGCAGCCCTAATTCACGCCACGGGAATTGAGAGGAGCTGAGTGCTGATGTCTGAATGGAGGTTTTCTGCATTTGATGGCTGCTCGGTTGAATGAAGAGACAGTCTTCTCTTTATACGTCAGACAGAAGGTGAATGAGAATGGATGAATGAAGTGACAGAACAGACTGCCCGATCTGAGGGCTATTCATTAAATGAAATCTCCACTCCAAATCAGCAAGAAAGGGAAAATGAGAGAAATTCCTTATAGCAAAGCTTTTAGGTAGAAGCTGCTCTGTTGGCCCTGGATGAAAACATCTGTTTCTCTCATTGTACACCCCTTATGGCCCTACAAGAAAGGGAAAATATTACAGGTCTATTACCAAAATTCACTATAATCACAAGGTCCTTGAATGACCATGACCGTTGTTAAAGTTCTAATACAGAACTATAGGAAAGCAACTGCGTACCTGCAGGCAAATTTCCATGAAGGTATAATCAGCCGAGCATCACATCACACTGCCTTCTTTCTCATCAACAACTAACCGAAATTATTCCAACACACTGAAATCAGAGCAAATGAGCTAAGGAGGACCTTAGGGTTTTCATTAAATCAAGGGGTTCTGCCATTGCCTTAAGAAGCAAAGGTCTGTTTCTCTGATTCTTTTCTGCCTCAGCAGCTGGCACTGCTATTGGACAGAGGCTGCCGTTACTGGGTAGAACAGAGGCTGTGCCACAGTTTTGCTAATCCTGCAAATAGCTCAGCATAAGGCAATGAATGGAGAGAGTATAATGCAGCACTTTATTAGGTGTGAATGGATAGGCTGAGAACTGGACAGGCAGACAGGTGGAAGGGAAGATACACAGACTAAAGGAGAGGATCGTTTGGAGAACAGCAATGCTGCCTGTAATCACTTGGTGTTGTTACAAGAACATTCTGTGTTATATTACTCTTGCAGGTTTAAAAATATTTGTTCTTTGTTGTCTTTATATTGACCCCAGATGTAAGGCTATCCCAGTTACCATTTTACAAAAGGAAGAACTGAAGTAGGTCACTGCATAACCCCACTCCAATGGGAAAACAGGAAATAGAGGAAAAGTAGACAAATTTGTCAACAAGAGTTGATAGATAAACAGATAACATCTGAATATTAAAAATCAGACTCAGTTGAAGCAAAGGTATATTCAGCACTTTGTCAGACTGATGCTTCTGGAAAGACCCCAGGGAAGGCATAAAGACATCAACTCTCCTCTGTTAGACTAATTCCGTATACAATTAAGGGGTACACTGCTACTGAAGATGGAAGTTCTGTTTAGCTGTCACGGCTAATCAGAACCCCCAAACTCTCTATCTATATATTTCATCACAGTGTTTGCTCTGCTACTACACATACTCAGACACCTTTCTCTAGGTAATGCTGTTTTCTGCCCCTGAAATAAAAATCTTCAGTGTAACTATAAGTTTCATGAGCACAGTCAAACAATGCTTATGTAATACTGTACTGTAACCCCAACATTTGCTTCTATTTAAAATCGGTACAGTTGCAATCTCCCTTAGTCCTGCTTTTTAAAATAACCACATTGTTAAATGCTGTCCACGCTGTTAGTTTGCTCTTATGTATGCACACGCGCGCGCGCGCGCGTCCGCACACACACACACACACACACACACACACACACACACACACACACACACACACACGATCAATAAGTAATCAACGACAATGATGTGCTCAGAGCATGCTTACCCTTTTTTTAAAAAACTGGAAAGCAGAACACTTCTTGACTGGAAATCCATTCATGTCTTTGTTGACCATTTTCCTCGAGGGAGGCAGAAAGCAGTAATAAATCCAGTGCAGGACCTGCTTCAGTTAGTGGTGCACCTGTCTAGCTCAACGTCCCTTCCAGAGACAGCTAATGAAGACAGGGAAAGTGTGGAGAGCACTTAGCCGTCACATATTCATTTTGCTGCACTGGCTGCTACTGCTGCCATCCGCCGCCGCAGCAGCTGTTGCTGCCCGGTGCCTGCTTCTCTCTTTTCAGTTATATTTTAAAGAAAACATTCCCTACACACATCAATGAAGCTTGTTAGGAATACAAGAGGTGGTTGGGAAACCTCAGATGGGTGCAGGAAAGGTTCTCTCCTCTGTCCAACGCTATATTCTTTCCCGATAAATCCCTAAGCAAAGCAGGCTGGTGGAGCGTGGATTCCCCGTTTGCTCTTCTTCAGGTGATGGAGTGATTCACCGCTCTTCGGGATGAGAGGTGGTTTAACTGTGCAAGTTCCAGAGGGAGATGCAGTTCAGCAGCAGCAGCGGAGAGAAGGGGGGAGGGAGAATATCAGAAAGAGAGAGAGAGAGAGAGATGCACAGGAAGCAGCAGCAGAGCAGAAATAAGTGCAGAGGATGGAGGGAAAGCACAGGGGACAAAAGGAGCACAAGGCAATGTGTTTCCCAAGGGGAAATAACCCTGGCAGGTCTTGCATCACGACACAGCTGCCTCAGTTCGGACAAAAGGCAAAAATGAGAGCATGTATAACTATGGCCATATGCAACTGTAAATGTTCTTAGTAAGACCTCTGTATGATCATCATGCAGGGAAAGTAAATATGGAGATTTAGTTCCTATTTTTTTTTCTTCATATGGCAGAGGATTTTGGGATTCTGTTATTGTTGTAATGACATGATGAAATGAGAACAGGTACAAGAGGGGCAGCAATCACACTGCCCATATGGGTAGTGCTGACAATACCTAAGGAATGGTCTAAAGAAAATCTAGCCTTTTTAGATTTCCTCCTCCAGTTTTTGGAAAGACATTTAATTGTGGATATCCTGCCCTGGCTAGGGGCTGGACTCAATGACTGGTTGGGTCTCTTCTAGCTCTACAATGCTATGACCCCATAAGTCTGTGCCCAGATCAGATCTGCTGAAGTCAGTAGTGTGGACATCATGTTTAATGGTGGTCCCAAGCAGTCTCCTGGTGCATCTAATGTGGACTAGGCTGTTGGTACCAATCTAACTGGAATCAAAGCTCAGGTCAATGTGGAGGCTGAGGCTGATGCTGAGTATGGGCAATGGGGCAGCAACCATAGGTGAACTGCTCGTGAACAAGAAGCATGGAACTGGTGAAGTGTCAGCCACTGATCCCAGCTGAAGTCTAAGAATCTTGAAGGGCAGATAGTAGGTTGATGTGGTTGTGTTTGAGTCTTTGCCTCATCATCTATAGCTCAAAGCACACAAAGCCAATAGGCTATAGGAAGTGATGTTTTTCGGTGAGAAGAAATATGAAAGGGGGAAAAATACTAATGTTCTCAAAATATGGTGTCAAAATATGCCGTTGATTACCAGGAAGTCAAATAAATGAATTCTAGTTGAAATGCAGCCAGAACTCTCACTAGACACTGAAGTGATTAAACTGAAGCTATTGTATCTAGCACGCAGAATGAGAGGACTCACTGGAGCAGGCAAAAAAGACTGTGAAGCAGAAGTTGGGAAGAAGTGAGGAAGTTCAAACATGAAATGGACTGACCGAGTGAAGAAAGCTGTGGCCTGTAATTTGCAGGAACTGAACAGGGCTGTTAGTGATAGGGCCTTTCAGAGGTCATGAACTCATAGGGTCACCATGAGCCAGAAGCAATTTGGCCCCATATAACAATAATAAATTCAGTGAAGGCTTGGCAAAATATTCAGCTGTCTACTTGTGCTCTTTGTTAGGCACAAGTAAACAGGGATGGAGAATTCCTGTTTTGAGGTGGGCAACTGTACTCTCACAGTGAGAACATTTTTGAAAGGGAACCCTGAAGGCTAAAACCCCTGAGGAACCTTGGAATGGAACACACCGAAAGTGAAAGCAAATGAAGAGGCTAAAAAGAAAGAAAGTAACCTTAACTGATGCAAAAATAAAAAGAAAGAAAGGTAGGGATTAAAACATTCAGAGCCATTTCCAGAGAAGATGATGAGGAAACAGTGGGAACAGTGAGGTGCTGATAACTCACATGTTTTTGTGCTTAGCTATGGTCTCTTCGGGACGTGGTGGCACTGTGGGTTAAACCGCAGAAGCCTCTGTGATTAGAAGACCAGCAGTTGTAAGATCAAATCCTTTTGCAGATTCAGAATTCCTGGTGTTCCATTCCTGGACAGCAGCTCTTGTTACGCTACTGGATGAAAAATTTCCTAGGCAATTTGACAGGCAAATAGTAAAATAAAAATTATTAAAGAAAGGAAACATGAAAGAAAGTGAAATGTTTGTATACTCTTCATTCATTAAACCAAATCATTTGAGTTTTAGAGACTGTATTTCAGAAATGAACATATGAACACAAAAATGAAAAAAAGTAGAAGAGACTCTTCTGTGTTTTTATTTTTCATTAAAAAGGCTCATTCTTGAGGACCTGGACCAGAAATAAGACCAGGAGGACAGCCTTTTGACTTCTGAAGTAAAGGCTTCTCCCCTCTTCAATGGGCAACCTCAGCCACTATCCACCCATTCTGGGCTTTATTTCAGGCATAAGCAGTGTAGGATTGTAAAACTAGAAAATCAGCAAAAAGGGGGCTAAAAACAACATTCAGCATTTCTCCTTGCTGTTGCTTTGGGAAACCCCTCAGTCTTCATGGAGGTCCTGGAGGGGTTCTCTGTCACACAAAATAGAAAAAAAAATACCTGGAATAGAGAAACTTGCTGAGTATTTATTAATCTTTAGTCCAAATGAAGGGAAATAATATACCATACTATTCGACTTTGATCTGATATACAGTATCCAGTCCTGTGGAGTACAGTCTAAGAAGGCTATCAACAAGCAGGAAAAGGTCCAGAAGACGGCAGACAGGGTGCCAAAGGTCTGGAAACGAAGCCCTGTAAGGAACATCAGCCTGGAGAAGAAAAGATTGAGATGCTGTGTGACAGACATCTTCAAATATTTGAAGGACTATCACATAGAAGATTGAGAAAGTTTGTCCCCTGTAGCTCGGGAGGGTAGGACCTGAAGTGATGGATTCAAATCATGAGAAACGAGATCTAATTTACACATTAGAAAGAACTTATTGACAATCAGAGTTGTTCAGCAATTGAGTAGCCTACCTTTGAATGTGGTTGCAAAGTAAGACATTGTAAGTTGAGTGCTCCCCTTACGTGTAGTGCTGTTTGCCATGTACAAAATCTTTCTCATGCTTTGGCACATCCTGGTTGACTTTACTATCTGGCATGCCAAGTAGGTTTCCACTTAGAAAAAACAGAGCAGAGTTGCTTTAAAATGGGGGGAATCTCTGCCTCTTTTCCTGTAACCTTTTTTGTTTTTGGTAAGGGAGAAAAAAAGACAGAAGAAGCAGTGGCAAAGCACCAGAGAGGCACTAGCAGAAGGCAGCAGCATCTGGGTCTTTTATAAAAATCTGTGAGAGAGGACAGTGCAATTGCACTGTGAGGGCCTTGTCGTTAAGCATACCTTTTCTGAACTGACTTGGAGGTAAATGCTCACCAGAATGGTAATGGTTATTTCACATATTCAGATACTGTGGTATTATTTCCATGTAAATTCATTCATAAATCTGAATGGCAAATGTAGCTTCATACTTCATTGAACAACCCATCTGAAACTTTGGCCTAGCAAACAAGCCAGTGGAGTTACTATTTCCTGTGTTTGTTAGCCTAACTTGCCCACGCAGCCAGGTGTCAATTGTATGTTGCATTACTATTGCTTGGGGAGAGTCCCAATTGTCTTTCCCTTTGCATAATCTTCCTTGTTGGGCCATCATACCTTTGACAGCTAACTAGAGGAGCAGCAATTTGTAAGTCAGTCATAAAGTTTTACTTCCACCATTGCTCATGAGGAAACAAATTCTCTATTAAAAAGGTACTAACATTCTATTGACTATATATATCCCTAGCTTGTGTTTAGACACATGTTGTTTTACCGTGGCTGCTTGCATTCTGTCTAGCACAACTAGAAATAAAAGCAAATCTTCTCAGCAACAGAATTTTCATCACCATCATTTTTGGTCACTATAAATAGAACAGCCTATAAGGTTGCATCCAGTGGTGGTTTTGCCTTAATTTGAAACAACTCTAGGTAATTTGAAGCATCCAGTACTTTCTGATAAGCCTCCTGCCTTTCCTGAAATGTTCCTCGTACGGATGAAGGAGTCCTTCAGAACAGAATGAGATATGTTACAGCAGAATGGGTAAAAACAAGGATTGACAAAAAATGTTCGTCCTGTCTTGCAGGGCCAGAAGCATTTGCCACTAAGACATTTTGCCCTCTAGATTTTGAAATTAAAGTCTCTGATCACTGGCCAGATTGGCTGGGAATTCTGGGAGTTGAAGTCCACCAAGTCTGGGAGGCCAAAGGCTTAGAGCCACTGTACTAAGAGAAGCCCATCACTGGATACAACCAACAATGTCATGATACTACAACTGTTGCTGTTGTTTGATAGTGTTTGATAGTATTATTTAATATCTTTGGTATGGCTTTTAATGAAAGTTAAAACAAGGCCAGAAAGCAGCAATGGATCTATCACAGTTGGCCAGCTGTTATTAACTTGATGAGTTGTGTAGAAGAGGGAATTTCAGCTGAGGTATTTTGCACACCCCTGTTTTTCACTACTAGTTTTAAAAGTGACATGCAAGGAAGTTGAAAGTAAAAGATTTTGGAGATGGTTAGAGACCTGGTGTTTTGTTTTTTTCAGGCTGTTGGTAGTATTGTTGATACATGAGATTTCTTCCTATTTAATTTGCTCTTGTGTAATAAAAATCTCTGTGTTAGATCATATATTATTCCTCCTTTTATAGCATTATCCCTGCAGGCATTAAAACCTTCCAGTGTCAAGTACCTGAGACATCAGACATGCCAACAAAACTGAACTATCACTGAAATGACCAGTTTCAAAACAAAGGAATATGCAGACTAATGCCAAATGAAGACTGAGATAAACTTGTGTTAGAGCAATCCGTTTTTTTTCCTCTTAAGAGAAATCTAAAGATATGTTAACTGTTTTGCTGAACCCTAAACTATCTATTGCATGTTATTTCATTCAGTCTCAAATGATTCTACAGAGGTTCAGAGGCACTCTTACAGCAGCATTTGACCATTTTGGAGTTTCCTATGAACACCTGAAAGCCAAACCCCTGCCACATTTACAGAAGTAGTGGTGGCATCCTTGGGACATTATATTTTCAATGCAAGCATCAATGTGGTGGTGCAGGTACTATAGCCCCAGTTTCCTGGGCCCATGCACCTTTTTGGAATATTGAAAATGATTTGAGTGTTACTAAAATTGGCAGGTGTTGTCGTTCCAGCCATGAGAAAAAAAGATGTTAGAAGTTCCTCCCTTCTCTGTGTTTGCAAGGATGTGCAATAATAACTGGAGATGGGGGACAAATAAAAAAATGGCAATCCGTTTTGATTCATGATCCGTCAAGGTTAACGGATCAATGGAAACAAATATATGAATATTTGAGAAAATCGATGAATTGATCCATTGATCCGTCTTTGCTTTCAATGGTATAAAACTGAACCCCAACCACCTAGAGACACCAAATTTGCAGGGAAGCTTCCACAGAAGCTTTTCTACAACTCCTGCAAGTTTATTGAACATTGGACCATGGATCCCTGAGTTATATAGTCACAAAGAGGACCGTCCCCCCAGGAAAGCTCCTCTCAGGTACTTTGAGAAACAAGAATCACAACGGGCTTCCTACGTCTTTCCCCAAGAAGCCTGCCAACTTTGGTGAAAATTGGATATCAGACATCCCAGTTATTCACTCACAAACTGGGTCTCCCCAAGCAGAGTTTACCAAATGCCACAGAAGTACATTCTGCCTACTGGCCACCGATCAGCTGATTGGAGGCCAATAGGCAGCCACATCCCCCACAGCCAGCCACCCACTTCCTTTCCCTACATTAGCCCCCACCCCACTCCCACCCACATCCCCTTACCTTAATCACTGCCTAAGACAGGCTAAGGGAATCCAGACTGCCCTTTGCAAAGAAGGCAGCTGCAGCTTCTCTACTGTAAATGAAGCCACAGCTGCCATCTTCACAAAGGGCAGCCAGTCTCCCTTTTTATGTGCCATGGCTTGGACTAGGCCAAGAGACCTCGGCAGTTTCGATTAAGGTAAGGGGCTGTTGGTGGGGGTGGGGGAGAGCTAAGGAAGGGAAAGTAAAGGGGTGGGATAGGCTGTGGTATTGGGTGGCTATGTGGGGTGGTGGCTGCCTTCCTGTCATCATAGGCAGAATGGTTTGTTTGTTTGTTTGAATATGAAGTACAAATAAAACCAGGTAAATATCCCTTCGTATTCGTGGGGGCCTCTGGAACCAGAAATACAGATTAACGGATATTTAATGAAAAGCTGTATTTGTCGGAAAAACCGATCTCTTTTTGTATCCATCCCCATCTCTAATAGTATTAGTTCATTGACCAACATGCATGTGAATACTCTCTGGGTCTCTTTTCTTTGCTCTTGCAATGATGCCTCAAGCCAAACTCAGCTGTCCTTTAAAGATCAATTTCTCAAACACAGATACAAGCTGAGGTGTGGTGCTATATTCAAAGAACTCCTCTGGTGCTTTTGCAAAGAGGAAGAACTGTGTGTGGGGATTTCCAGAGTTGTGAGGCTTGGGACCAACTAAGAGGTCAATAGAGAAGGAAAAAAAAGAATGTGCACTGTGTACCAAAGCTGATGAGGGCAGAAACAAGAAGTGGCCCAGATGTTCAGGGTCAGCCACCTCCAACCAAAGAGACCCAGATCAAATTGCTTGGCTGGACAAGGACATTCTGCGTTTCATGTGTTGTTCTTGTCATGTCATTTCTGAGCAATAAAACAGAATTGCATTCATTCTGGAATATGCCTCTCACTCAGCTTCCATGCCTCCAAAGAGGGACAAAACCCAGAACACCTTTCAGCCTGCAACTTGATCCCCTCCAGCCTCACAGGGCAGACTCCTTTTGGGTTGTAACACTTGACCTACAACTCAGCCCAGTATATCAGTGACAGGTAGAGTGCAAACCTCCAGAAGAAGTTGAACTCCAATACCCATCAGCAGTAACCAACTGTAGCTAGTGGTAAGGAGCATGGGTAGTCCATCAGCATTAGGAGGGCCCATCCTTGCAACACATCTTGCCTGTGCTTATGCAGTTCTCCCTTGGACTGAAGTCCTGTAAGTAAGCTTCAGCTATCTTCAGCTGTGCCCTTTTTTTTAACCTTGTCTTTGAAAACATTGGTTAGCTTTGACCTTGGTATTTATCTACTTCCAAGCTACACCGAACACTCGGGGAACACTCTTGACCTTGACCTACAAATAACCTCCTCCAAAGTTCTAAGCCCCTCAGCAAATATGACAGAGGAGTACCTGTTAGCTTTTTAACCCTTGTTCCTTATCAGTTTGCTATGTGTTTAAAATATGTCCTCTCAATGGTTCTAAATAGAGAAAAAAAGTATAATGTCAGCTCCAGGAATGGAATTTTCCCCTTCTTTCTTTATTTTTACTTCTTTGGTTTTTTTTCTTTTTTGGAGAGGGGAAGAGAAGTTTTAAGAAAGGGGAGAGGGGTTCTATGAGTCAAGAATATCCAGAGCTATCTCCAGTCTGCCCTTCTAATCTTAATTAGCCATGAGCACTGCTGGCGTAAGTAACAACAGAACATGGAAATGTTGAGTTTTTTAAATGTTTTTTTACTTCAACTCCCCAAATTTCTTAGACCACATGGTTATGCTGACTGAGGAATGCTGGGACTTACTAAAATTTTAATTTTTCTTATTTACAGTGGTATAGCTTTCTGCCAATGGAGGTTGCATTACGTGATTTTCCTCTCCACCCATGGAGAAGTCTACAGCAGCCCATGGTACCTGGACTCATTCTCAATAGGACTGCAACTTGAATTTTTAATTTTGAAAATTACATTTCTAATTTTATAATTGGAATTCATAAATTTTACTCTGCCTTTCCTGAAGATCTTAACATCTGGATAAGTTCATAAACAAGACTAGCAGTCCTTCAGATAGCCAGGCCCCCAGGCATGTAGAGCTTTAAAGGTTAATACCAATAACTGGAAATACAGTTGTGTTCAAAATTATTCAGCCCCCACTGAAATTGAATGTTTTGGCCATTTTGACATTGATTTTGATCATTCAGTCATCTTGCTTACATTTACATGAAAGAGGCACTTGTAGGTCAGAGAAATATAACCTTAAGTTTATAATGAAATAACCACAAATGTCTTTTCTGTGCTCACATCATTATTAGTTTTTATTCAACCCCCAAGTGACATTCAATCTTAGTACTTAGTACAACATCCTTTTACAGTTATAACAGCTTTTAAACATGAAGCATAGCTTGACACAAGTGTCTTGCAGCGATCTACGGGTATCTTCGCCCATTCTTCATGGGCAAAAGCCTCCAGTTCAGTCAAATTCTTAGGCTTGCGCACTGCAACTGCTTTCTTTAAGTCCCACCAGAGGTTCTCAATCGGATTTAAGTCTGGTGACTGCGATGGCCACTCCAAAATGTTCCAGCCTTTCCTCTGCAACCATGCTCTAGTGGACTTGGAGGTGTGCTTGGGATAATTGTCCTGTTGAAAGGTCCAACGTCTCCCAAGCCTCAGGTGTGTGACGGACTGCATCACATTTTCATCCAATATCTCCTGGTACTGAAGAGAATTCATGGTACCTTGTACACGCTGAAGCTTCCCTGTACCTGCAGAAGCAAAACAGCCCCAAAGCATTATTGACCTTCCGCCATGCTTCACAGTAGGCAAGGTGTTCTTTTAGTCATATGCCTTGTTCTTCCTCCTCCAAACATAGCGTTGATCCATGGGCCCAAACAGTTCTAATTTTGTTTCATCAGTCCACAGAACACTATCCCACAACTTTTGTGGTTTGCCCACATGACTTTTGGCATACTGCAGTCAACTCTTCTTATTCTTGGGAGACAGCAAGGGGGTGCGCCTGGGGGTTCTGGCATGGAGACCTTCATTACGCAGTGTGCGCCTTATTGTCTGAGCTGAAACTTCTATACCTACATCTGACAAATCTTTTTTCAGTTCCTCAGCAGTCACACAGGGACTTTTCACCACTCTACGCTTTAGGTAGTGCACAGCAGTCAAAGTCAGCATCTTCTTTCTTCCACGACCAGGTAGCATTTCAACAGTGCCCTTTGCCTTGAATTTGCGAATGATGCTTCCTATGGTGTCTCTTGGTATGTTTAACTTCTTTGCAATCTTCTTATAGCCATTGCCCTTCCTGTGAAGACAAATCACCTCTTCTCTTGTCTTCCTGGACCATTCTCTTGACTTCACCATGTTTGTAACCACTCCAGTAAATGTTTAGAAGGAGCTGAGTATCACAGTCCTTTTAAAGCTGCCTAATTGGTGCTTATTATGCTTGATTGGTGCTCGGTGACATCCACAGGTGTTTTCAATACCTGATCGAAAACACCTGAATGAACCTCTCTTCTTCAGAGTGGTAGTCTTTAAGGGGTTGAATAATTGTGGCAATGAAGAAACCACAAAAGAAACATTTACTACTGTATTACATAAACAATTGATGTTATTTTAGTTGCATTTGGTTCTTTAAAACGTCCTTGTAGGATTTCATTCTGAATACAATTCCAAATGTACACTATAGTCCCTAAACCCCTTTACAGCATTGGGGGCTGAATAATTTTGAACACAACTGTAGTCCTGGAAAGGAATTGGAAACCCATGCAGGTCTTTCAGACCAGGGTCGTATGAGGCCATTTCGCAGCCTAGCTGCCCCATATTGTAGACTGGCTGCCAGAGCGACAGAATGTCAGTATTTACAGGTGAACGTTGATGTCACCTTCACAATAGAAGCTTTTATGAGGTGATTTTTGTTTTCCTTTGCCGTGGTGAAACAAGTTCTGTACGGCTTTCAATGATACAGTAGCCCCAAAAGGAAAGGGTATAAAACAACCCCAACTTCATTGCACCAGTCTTCTCCACAGCATCTCAGCAGCTGCATTTTATAGAAGCAATATTGCCCCTTAAAATATAATGAAACCTCACAAATGGTATGGTTTGGTATTTCAGTTTAGCTTATCCTTTGTATATCTCCCAATACAGGGACTCAAGCAGGGACCCTTCACTGCCTTGCTGCCCCTTCGAGCTGTATCAGAGCTGTAGTTGATGCAGCACAACAGTCTTATCACTTACCACAGAAAATAGCTCCATGGAAAGAAAGTGATGCCAAGATTTTACCATCTGTTCAAATACAGCTATCAGGATAAATCATTTAAATCAAGCAAGTCACTACCACTGGTACCTCTAATGACAACTTCACGAGTTTTGTTTTCTTGGGCATCAAATGTGGATTTTGTGATACAGATCATATTAACTGTCTCACAGGAAGAAGAGATTAAACGTCATCTTAACACAGGAGTTGTGCTGCTTCAGTTATGTTCCTATATGATAACTGATAATAGAAGGTCGTGATTATCTCAGCCTGCTAATTACAATTCCTTACTGTATCTGAACCTAATCAGCTAAGGATAAATTTAAAAGTAGGAATGGATCTTTATTTAGAAATTTTATCCATCTTAATTCCACCTCCCAGGACCATTTTTTCCATTTTCTGAATTACATAAATATTTAACAGCAGCTCTATCAGCTCACTAGAACATTTCTCATACAGATGGTGACAATCAGTTCTGATGTTAAATGAATTCTCTCTTAATGCAGCCTTCTGCAGTTCGGTTTCATTCATTAAGTGCCATCAGTAAACTATAAGACTGTGCTGAGGCCTAGCATCAATGAGATTTTTCACTGCTGCTGATAAATCATCTTTTGTACACAAATGTACACAAATGTGTACAAAAGGCCCAACAGAACAAATTGCAGAAACCAAGGAGATATGAAGTGAGGCATTGTAGGTAAAGGAAAACATGTTATTATCATGACCATTGGGCTAATCACGGCTTCTTTTTTATGGTGTTAACAATCTTTCACATAAGAACCAGGAAATAAAAACTTGATACAAAACTTGAAGTTTTGACTATGGATCACATGCAAGTAGGATGAAATTCTGGTTCCAAGGAGAGTGTATGTCTTCTAGGGCTTATTAAATTTTGGCAGCGGACTCCAGGACTCAACCTGGGCATCTGTTTTCAATATCAGAGCTTAACCCTTACACATATGCAGAACAGATGGTCGTTTTCCTGAAAATCAGTAAAATACATATTCCTCATAGAGACGTTTCACCACCCATCAGAGATTTATGGGAAGACTCTGTGCATATTTTTTTGCCAGTAAATTAGTTTCATTAAGCGGCCGTTTTAACTGTTCTAGATCTTATTGTTGGAAATATTGGGAAACACATAAACACAAACGGAACCCTATACTCTATGAATCCTTCTGATGGACGATCAAAATGCTTCCACAACTTTCTCTCAGAAGAAAGGTGTAAGAATGCAAGTATAAAACATGTTATGAATGATGGTTCATAATCAAAGAAGTGTGAATCCAGTTGAGGAAGTAATGAAGTGTGCATCTACAATGAGCTATCTGACACCTCCTTGGATAATCATATAAACCTAGTAGTTGCGATTTCATATGGGACAAAATGCTTTACAGTCCAGATCCCAGATTTGTTTGCACATAGTTTTTCCCACCCATGATGCACAGGAAAATATGGCTGGACCACAAGGCTGATGGAAATACCATATGGTAATAAAGTATTTTTATGCAGATTGAGACACTGAGCCCACCCAGAAGAAAACATTTGGTCCTCTATTATCACTGGCCACACACATCTTTGTGGATAAACTTCCATTTCAAATGACTGGAGCAAAACATTAGAATACTGGAATTAGAGTAATAAATAACTGGGTGATAATGTATCAGACATACCCAGATGTTTTGGAATTGCATATGTATGTGTGAGGTTCCATCAAGTTGGAACTGTCTTTTTCTAATGTTTTCCACTTTAGAGGTTAAATATCATCTACCTGCAAATATTGAATGGCAGTATCTCCAGCTTCAGCATTTGCAGATGTCTATCTTTGGCCCATCTGCACTGAATACTTCAGAATATCCTAAGATATTGGAGGGAATTATTGGATCTGTTTAGAAACCTAAGCCTGTAACCATGGTTTATAAACATTTAATAATCTTTATAAGATAGATATTCAAGGGCTTAGAGAAAGATGTAATGGAGAATTAGAAAATAACATCCAATATAAACAATGGAGAACTGTATTAGAATCTATACAGGATGTTTTCTTAGATTTGAAATTGAGATTGATCCAACAAAAAAAAGTATTTAGAGTATATTGGATTCCACAACAGTTGTTAAAGAAGTGATTGTCAAACTCTGACAAATCTTGGAGACATAATACCAGAAGTGCATCCTTTAGATATATGATCTGAGCTTTTCCAGCAATTCATTCATTCTGGTTTGAAATCATCACTAGTATTAATGCAGCAGTGGAGAAATATTTAGTATTTGCAAAGATTCATGTTCTCTTAAATTATATCCCTGTCCTATGGAGTCTAACAAGTGGGCAATGAAAACTGAATTTACAAGTCTTTATGGTGGATAAGAAAATAATACTCCAAGTATGGGAGAATAAGATGCACCATACATTACACTATGCTCAGAGGATTTGTTGGTGCTACTTACATTTGAACATGTATCATACAGACTCCAATTTCATGAGGACATTTACTTGGACATCTAGAAGGTCTACGCCAGAGAGGGGCATAAGCCGTGCTTCAGTGCTTTGGTGTGGTTTGGTGGATTAGGTCCACACTTGTTGTGGGGGCACCCCAGATTCCACGTCCCACTTCCTCCCGTGGACATCTACTCAGAAGAAGAGGTGAGGCAGGGCAGCCCAGGGTGCTGCTGTTGAGTAGGTGGCCGCAGGAGGAAGCAAGGTGGGGAAACTGAGGTGCCACTGCAACACTTGTGGGCCCAATCTGCGAAACCGCACCAAATTGCCAAATCATTTTTAGTCCCTGTAGCATCTGCCCAGGTCATGAATGTTCATATGCTATCTGCATAGGCCAATGGGAATGCTGGAGGGTTGGAGTCATGAGATATAACAGACTAAGCAGAAGGAGGGGCAGGTCAGACACAGAGATAGAAAGCTGAGGAGATTGAGAGTTTGGAGGGTTTTGGGAATTTGGCTGAGAAAGTGGTGATTGAGAGTAGATGAAGGAGGATGTTTGTTAAGAGTTAACAACATTACCTGAAGTATTTTCATCTGTAACAATAAACAATTTCTATTTGGTTATTTTAAAATTACAAATGGCCTGGATCTCAATTATTAATAATAGATAATGTTGATGTAATCCACTGGTGGCAGCTGAGGAGCACATAGCGTGAGCTCCTAGTTTGGTGAAACAAGCAGGGGCCATGTGACAGTGCCCATCTCTAGTCTATGCTAATTTATATGTTTAAATAAACAAATAAATAAATAAATAAATAAATAAATAAATAAATAAATAAATAAATAAATAAATAAATAAATAAATAAATAATGTTTTTGACTTTTTTATTATTATTATTATTAATGAGCGGCAGTATTCAACATAAAGGTAAAGTAAAGGTTCCCCTTGACAATTTTTGTCCAGTCATGTTCGACTCTAGGGGGCGGTGCTCATCCCCATTTCCAAGCCATAGAGCCAGCGTTTTGTCCGGAGACAATCTTCCGTGGTCACATGGCCAGTGCGACTTAGACACAGAACACTGTTACCTTCCCACCAAGGTGGTCCCTATTTATCTACTCGTATTTGCATGCTTTCTAACTGCTAGGTTGGCAAGGAGCTGGGACAAAGCGATGGGAGCTCACTCCATCACATGGATTCAGTCTTACGCCTGCTGGTCTTCTGACCCTGCAGCACACAAAGGCTTCTGCGGTTTAGCCCGCAACGCCACCACGTCCCTGGTATTCAACATAACCACAAGCTATTGCAGTTACACATGTTTAGATATAATAAGGTGATCAATAGATGTAATTAAGAACTCCTTCCATAATCCATTTGTCAAGCAATCCATATACATATGTTCTTAAATGCTTTTAGAAATGCTCCTAAAATTATTTGTAATCTAGATTTTCATATTCAGCAATGTTTAGCTGGCTTTTAATGTAGTTTTTTGTACAGCATTTTAAACCAGTTGCATCACATAGTTTTATTTGTTGTGAGTTGCCCTGGGTGCCAGGCAGCATATATATGTATGTCCAAATTATATATTAAAAACCAGTTAAATATTACTCAGTACTAAATCCTAGATTAAAACACTTTTAAAAGCATATTTAAAAGCATTTAAGAGTATGTGTGTATGGATTGCTTGACAAATGGATTATTGAAGGAGTTCCAAATTACATCTATTGATCACCTCATTATAGCTAAACACGGGTAACTGTGCAATAGCTTGTGGTTATGTTGCATGCTGCCTCTTTAAGGGGCAAGGCTAGAGTGTTAGTAGGCCTTGCGGGAGGGGCAGAAGGGAATTCTTCAGTTATAGATAAAAGCTTGGAGAAACAGTTGGGGACTACAAGACCTCCTTAGCGCCTTCAACTTTCTTGGACCTGTTTAACTGAGTTGTATCCTTCTTTAAAGCAGGGCTGTGGAGATTTACAGGATCTAGAAGCACTATACCCTGGTTATTTCTCTCTCCCAGACCTTTGCGAGCCACACCTGACCTTTTTTCAAAATCAGAAATGATCTGAAGATTAGTTCTGAGTTTAATAAGTAGTGTTAAATCTGACTTTCTTGTTCAGACCAGAGAGATGGTCAACTGAGTCCCTGGTAGACCTACCCTCACAAGAATGACCTGGTCTACCTTTGATCGAGGTAGACAGGCCCTCTGTTTGAATATTGTTGCTACCTGTTCATCCATGTCCAGGAAGGGGCCTTGTCTACTGAGTTTCATGTAGATACGTCTTCCAACAGGGGAGGCCTGTACTCTTGATCTAAGTAGCACAGCATTCTGTTGAGATGCTACATGGGTTTTCTGTTCTGTGTGGGGGTGTGGGTTTCTTTCTTTCTTTTTTTTAAGAATTTAAGCATAACAAAAATTCACAGCTCTCACCTGCTGGTACTATTTGCTCATGGTTCTCTGTTGAAATCTTGATAACAGCAAAGTGAGGATGCTGACATCCTCACTTTGTCATTTTTTAAAAAAAAATCATAAGATTTCTGAGAAACAAGTTTGTAAAAGGGTACAAGAGGTAGGACAAGTGATGATTTACCTTGAAGGATAAGGTGGACTGGAAATAAAAAGCAAGGGATTCCTGTGAGCTTGGTAGCATTCACCTCACTTGCAGTTAAAGAAGAGCAGACGTCGGAAGAACACCGAGTAGGGAAAGGAACAATATAGTGGACACCTTTCCGCCTAGCGAGGGATCATTTTCCCCACCAAGCCAAAAGCTCCTTATGTTTGGATCAGACTTAGCAGGATCTTTAGTTTTTCAGATTTGAGGACGGTTTGAAGGATAAAACAAGTCACCTGAATATGTTGATGTGTAATAATAGTAGTATTAGTAGCAGTAGTATAGATAATCATCATGTTACATCATCTAGTCAGTTCTGACTTGGGACAACCCTTTCTATATCAGGAATACTCAGGTTTACCATTCCGTTCTTCTTAGATGCCCTGGGATTGGCTTGCCTAAGGCTACATGGCTGACCGTACTCCTGGGAGGTACAGTAAAGAATCAAACTCCCAAACTCTGTCTGGCTCCACAGCCAGATTCCTCGCTCACTGAGCTATCCAACCAGCTGTAATAGGAATAAGTGCCATCAGATCACTTATTCTTGTGTCATATATGACACATTTGAATATTGTTTGTTATTAAAAGGTGGAATACTTTCACATATGAAAGACGAAGCTAATCTGCTCTTTCATTATTCTCTTAAATGTCTCCTTCAAGGAGACTGAAGGGAGGCGGTAGGCCCACTTACACTACTTCCAGGATAGTTACCCTAAAAGTTCATGCTTGCGCATCGTATGAGGTCTCACCACTTGATTAGGTGGCCCTGAAGACACAAGATTATTGCCCTAAAAAGAACTGGGTATGATGATCAAATTAGATGATACGTTTTGCTCATATTTGGCAATGGTGATGTATGAAATATGTTTGTCCTGTTCAATTCTTTCCCTTACCTCCTCCTTTTGCATTCCGGGGTGGTTTGCTTTGTGCCTGATCATCATAGGCATCCTTCAGTCTCAAGAGACTATGGTAACATGCTCTGAATCGAGGAGTGTCATCTCCAGAACATGGAGCCCGGGTAAGGTAATGTGGAGGATAGGGTGTTACCCAAGCAGCAGATCCCCCCTCTCCACATTGCTGAAATGGTCCAATGGAAAGGCAAGAGCCAATACAACTGGTTCCAGCAATGTCGCAGGAGTTGGCAGAACGACACATGCTGCCTTCGGGACTCCAGCTCCCTGATCATTAGAAGACAAAAAGAGGTTTGATCTGTAAGTTTGATTGCTCAGACATATCATTCCGAAGAAATCCCATTTTTGATTGACAAGTATTCTGATAGCAGGAACTGTCTCCTGAATGCCTAGGTTGACCCTGATGTGATAATGTGCTGGGATAAGATGCCTCGTATCAGTGACCTTTGGTGCATAGTTGCATGTCTGAAAAGGAAGGATGGATATACGTAGACTGTGCTCTACAGCCCCAGGGATCTGGCAAGCCCAACCTGTTGACTTCCAAAGGGAGGCACAGAAATGTTCTGAAGAACAGAGTGGCTTCCGTCCAAAGTCCTTTGTGCGCATAATGTTCCCATTATAAGGAAGATGAAACTGTGTAAGCATCCTGGAGCATTTTCCCTTGCCACAGATAACAATGGAAAAGCCTAGCGTGTAAGCATGGCACTGTACTTCTGGCTCAGAGTCTGCAATCTAGATGGCTGAATTTCACAAGCAGAACGGTCACATTTCATACAGTAGGCCTGTGAAATTCTACGTTGCTATTTCATTCTTAGTGGGTAGTTCAGGTTTTTTTGTCTATGCTGTACTCTGTTTCAGTAAAAGTCCTTCCCCCCCACCACCACCAGTGGTAAAGTGAAAATCATTAATTGTTTCAGATTTGCAAGTAGGGAATTGCAACATCATTTATAGCCAAGCTTTGATTATAGCATAATTGTTGCAGTAGGAAAAAATAACTTTACTATCAGAGGCTTCTACTGTGTATTCATCTTTGATGCGGTGTATCTTTGTTTTAATTACCAAATGTTTCCCAATAGACTCTCTACACACCTTTGCCGAACCGGTGTTTGTACTATAGGACTCCCACAATCAAAAATGAAGTGGAAATGCTTTAATGTACAACAGCTGAAGGCAAAAGAGCAAAAGATAAATGGACATTTGATGTATTCAACGTGATCTCCACATTTGCCATACCCTTATGAAATGTCAAGAGACAAATCAACTTTCATTTGCATTTCAGTACCATGACTTTTTCATTGCCCTCCCTCGCCCCTGTCACCCCCCAGCCCCTTGAAGCTGACATTCCTTTGTAGAAACACTACCACCATGAAACTTTTTCTGTCTATGGAATATTTCACAAAAACTAATCTGTGTGAAAAACTAGTTATGATGAATTCTGCCATGCATAAAGCAAGAGAATGCTGATGGTTTTTCAGATGCCACAACCTGTTCAGGAAGGGGTCACTGCATGTGGTGTGTGTATTCCTCTTACTTTCATCTTGGGTAAAAAGGTTGTGAGAGAAAAAAAGTGTGTGTAGACTGGCACATTCAATCCTCTTGCATCTACCCTGAAAATGGTTGTTTGGTCTGAGCTGTAGTGAGTCATTTTAAAGCCCTACCTTGCCTGGCAGTCAGGTGTGGTGGTCTGCAGGATATCTAGTGGCTGAGGTCTCAGGGAATCACTATCCTTCCCTGGATCTCCAGATGAGGTAACAAATCTCAGGGCAAGGAGTGCATGAGGAAGAGAAAATTTATTTCTGTTTGTGGTACAGGTTTAATGCCTGGGCACCCTGCCTGGGTGGGAAAGATGACAACCACCGCAGCTGCTGAATGCATATCGCTGTCTGCTAGGGTGCCAAAAATGGTTTTACTTATTGGCTGGAGGTCACCATATTGCCAGGTTAGCTGTTTTTTACCCAAATGTGGGACCCATTTACCCAAATTCTCTTTAAACCCTTTCCCACAATCAGCTGGGCGAGCTATTCTTCTGGCACCTATCCCAATCCTTGCCTTTCACACCTCTTTGACATCTCACAGACAACCCCCTCTCAGGTAAAAATATATTTCTCAGGATATGAGATGCTGCTGCTTTGGCAATCTATGGGAGGAACAACGTATGAGTGAGTGTGCACAAGCCAGTCAAAGCTGACTGGAAAGGAAGATGGGCAAGAGAAAGTAGACTTGTCATAACAGATCTGTACTGAGTACAATCAGATATAGATGGGTAGTGAAACCAAGAATAATACAGGATCCAGGAGGACCAGGAGTCATTCTAATAGGGCTTTGTCTTCCAAAGACAGACTGGAATGCTAGTAGCTAATCCACTACTGAAAGGAATAAAATCTACTAAATGTTTACTAAAATCTAAACTGTAGACCAAGCAACCTGAATTTGCATCAACTCCCAATGATTTTGCTGCTCAAGTATCTGCTTCTATTTTCTCCAGAGCCTGGTAGCATGATACCTTCAGTTCTTTAAAATCTTCTGTAGTTAAAGCATTTTGGCAGCCATGCAATGCTTCTCAGGAATCCAGAAACCAGGATGCTGCTAGCCTACTGCATCATGTTTTGCAAGATGTGAAATCCACAATCTTCTACTCCAGATGGTGCCCCTCACTATTGTACTTTGAACATGCAAAACAAAGTGGGGATGAGGGCTAGAAGGATGGATCCTGTAAAGGCTAGGAAGACCACTGGGCATTGTCACATTCTGAGGAGTGTAGTATGGCCTAGTGCCTCCTTCACCTATCCTGTGGTTCTGTTTTGGAGCAGAGGCATGCTGTCAGGGAGCGGGCTGAAGAGAGTGGCTTCTCTCCCCCACTTCCTTGTGGTGAGTATACCTGGACCATTCCAAATCCACACCACATTAATATTTTGGTATCAGATTCTTGGAGAGGTTCCAGATAGGAGTAGGCAGTAGCTAAACACACAGAATGGCAGCATTAAATCTGTAAAACTGTCTCAAATGCAAAAACAACAGCATCTCTGCAGGTTCTACATGTAACCTTTCACATCGAAGCTACACTGCTCAATGTGCTTTGGTTAGCATTATGGCAAGAGACCCATGCAGAGGTTGTTTCAAGCAGCCCTTTCCCCACATTCTTGTGCTTTTCAAATCCAGTTCTCTCTTGCATGATCCTCAGACCACTAGCATGAATCTCTCCAGGCATACAGCCCTGTATATTTAAGCAGAACACCCACCATATTATTGACCTATTTATAACAGCACTGTTATAATTTTTGGTTGCCATTTTATTTTCACAAGGGCCAGATGAGGTAGAACATTAGCATTCTGATTTTATAGATGAACATGCCTAAAGGTACACAAAGATGGTGGTCCTGAATCAGTCTGATGTTCTTTCCAATAAATTACAACAGAATTGTGAGAATGTCCTCATGGTGAGACTTATAAGACATAATCTTTAGGCCAAACTAAGATATTTAGCCACCCAGGGAAGGGGGCAGGAAAGGCAGGCCCACTCTTCAAGCAAGGGTGCAGGGTGAGGTTCCTTCAGCCCCTGTAGCAGAACATCTCACAAGTGCCTCCTGAACCTCTTCACAGTACAAATACAATCATGGCAAGTTCTCAAAGAATTTGTTGTCCTTTCACGACAGACTAGATCTAGGAGGCAGAGTCTCCTAACCCTGAAGGCCAAACTAGGCCTGAACTTGTCTGTAATTATTTTGTAAGATGAAAAAAAAATGGGAAGATTTCATTTTGTGAATATAGTAGTGATTATTTTTGTCATCTTTCATGGTTTCATAATCCCAGTCTATTTAGAGATACATTCTGAATGGTTTTGGCTCTACATACCTTGGACTCCACTTCTTTTTCATTCCAGCCCTAGTCAGGCACTACTTACCCAGTAAGTAAGTGATAGGTAATGATAAGTCAGGACCTGCAAAGAGAAACAGTTAGCCTACTGTCTCTGACATCCCTTCATGGAGAAAGCTACACATCTGAAAAGGAGAGGGTATTCTTTAGAGACACAGCAAAACCACTGAATTTTCAGCATTCACACTCTCATGGGGAACTTTCACAAGAACAGGAATGTCTCTTCTTCATACACAGCACTTTAAGCATTAAGAAATCAATGGTGAAATGGGGAAGGGCTTGATATTTCCATCTTCACATGTTGAATATCACCAGATTAAAAATGGCCCAAATAAAGTTGTGGCATTTTCACTTTTGACCTATATGCACAGAGAGAAATTGAGTGTCATGACTTCCTGGTATTTTATCACTACTGGTTACAGATGGATGGAACTCTGTTTGAATAGTTCGCTTTCCCCACCCTACATGTTCTTGCATATTTAAAATACATTTGAGTGAAATGTCCAGTATAATCCTATGGTTTTTTTCCCCCTGCTTGTAGGCTGGGTTTCTGGTTTGTATGTTTTTAACATTCTTGAGGAAGCATTTCACCATGAAATTTCCCACATCTGCATTGTGAATTGTGCAATCCCAGAGAAAGCCTGTCACAAAGTGGCCTGGATAAATTAACTTGGGCCACAGTACATGCTTACTTGCAAGTAAGCCCATTGAAATCAATAAGACTTGCTTCTGAGGAGACATGCATGTGACTGCATTCTTAAGGGAAGTGTATGTTCATGGAATGGATATTAATATCCTCTTCTTCTTCTGAATTCACCGTGACTTCTAGATAAACCTCTTCAAAGGATCAAGTGGCCCTCCTGAACAATGTAGGATGGAAAGAGGCTGCTGTGGAGCCAAAATCAGACACAAATGTGAAAATAAGGTATCTCAAGCCATAACTATATTATGTGGAGAAGAACACATATGCACACACAGGAGGAGTCCTGAGATCAGATCCAAGACATATATGGCTCATTGTAAAAATGGGATTCACAAGCTGCTTCTGGCCAGAACCAAGGGCTGAATGAGGTGACACTTTGATCCAGTCTAGCTGCTCAGTCTTTTCATTAGCTGAAAATTAAAAAAATGATTAAATGTTTATAAAGATCACAGCCAGAAAATTGCCAGAAAGTAAAATGTGAGAGAACATACCTGCTTGTTAACTTTGTGCAAATGTTCATAGATGCATTAAAAAAAAGTTCATCTGGAGACTTTATTTTGTTCTTTGCATTTTGGGAGGGAAGGAAGCAGAGAGGGAAGAGAACCCATCCAGGTTAGCTGGGTCAATGGTTTTCTGTCTGTTACACTCTTCTCTGATTAGGTAGGTAACTGTAAAATAAGCACGAGGCAACTTCAAATCCATCCATTCTCTGTTGCCAGTAGAAATGTTAGGCAGAGTCAGCATAGCTGTAGAATGTGAATGATGGGCCCTTCTGTAAGATGTGACTTCAAAGGACACTTCAATGTGCCTTTAAGAGCCACATAGTGCATTTGCAGGATAGCATGAACCCTTTACCTCTCTTCTTAAATATAATGTGATCTAAAACAGCAGGAGTAGTAATATCTTGCTTGTGAAATACAGTGCGTGTGGAAGATGTTTGTGCTTGTGGAGCTTTTATTTTAGTGAACAATAAACTCTACTATCTGCTGAAAATGTCTTGTCTGGCATTTTAGAATATATTTTAAAATTGTTGGTGCCACTACTATTTGTCTGACCTGCTAGCTAGCTGTTTGGGCAATTTGCTGACAGACTGCGAAATAGGATACATTATTGTTATTAATTAATTCACAGATTTTTTATTTTTTTAAATGTAAATGAAAACCAGAACTCAGCCAACTTGAGTTTAGATGTAGCTCCTTGCTTCTTCACAGCAGCCTTGGGATGGGGATACGTCTCTTCCTGCTGTTCTCCTATGCGAGGTTCAAGAGTGTTTCCTTTGGCCTAGGAGCTGATTCTGCATAAACTCAGTGAACCTGGATTGATGTAAAGTGAATAAATCAGGCATGTAAGTCACTCTTGTGCCTTCCTGTTTTCTGAAAAAGCAATCACTTATTTTCCTGTCCCGAACATTCTGTTTGAAATACTGACAGACCAAAGTTCCTTGGGGGAAGCCAGAAACCTTTCCCATGGCAATCTCTGTGGTGTTCTATTTGTGAAAGGTCAGCTGTAAACTATGGTGACCTGTTGACCATAAAGTCAAAGGAAGGGCATGTAAGGGCTTGTTATATTGAAGGCTTATTACGACAGAGGATCATTATGAGGATGCATGAGGGAAATGATAAGTTTGTCTGCTGCTGAAGGCACTCTTGCTTCATTAGGCTTTAAGGCCAACTGCATCCTCATGTTTAAGACAGGACACTGTGCATAAGAGTGATTATATGACGCAGGTGGAACTAATCATGTCTTCAAGGATCAATTGTAGAACCATGGACTTTAACAAAGGCTACTGTGAAAAAAATAAACAGAAGCATTTAAAATGTGCACTGATCACAAGATGTGAAGAATTTCTTGGATTGAGAAGGTGACTAATAAAGAGGTACTGAAGTGAATGTCTTAAGACCAAGAAGTCATAAAACACATAAAATGAAGAAAACTGATTGCAGTAAAAGAAAATGGAAAAGAAGTGCAGGAAGGAGCTACGCATGACTTGAAGTGAGGTGGGGGCATGCATGGCGGGCTTATCTGCATCTTCACATCTCTTTGAGCCCTACATGTTTTCATTCTTAATGTGTAACCTTTCAGAAATGTATTGAATTTAGCACATCCAAAATGTTATCAGGATAGGAAAAGGAGGAACACTTGAGAAATGTTTTTATATGGGATGAAAACTCCCTTTTTGGGGTCTTTAGCCCTATTCAAGTGCTGGGCCTGAATCCATGTAGGGTGAAATGGTGGTGGCGTGTATGTCCCACTCCCATGTCCCCCACCCCCGGAAGTCAGTAATAACTTCTGTATCTACAGCAAGGTCCATAAAGAAGCTGGATATGCTAGGAATGCTCCATGATTAGGAATTCTGCTTTGGCTGAACTTGCCTGCAGAATCCTCTGCAGATCTCCATATTAAATATGGCGATGTCTCGCTAACTTCTGTATAACGATGTGGACACAATGAGTGGGGCCTGAGTGCATTCCTGTATCCCACCAATATTTAGCCCTACACAGATTCAGACATAGGGGCTGAATAAGGTTCATGACTATGTTGAGTTGGCCATGTAGATGCACTGTCATGCACGACAATAAATTTCGACATGGATTTCTGCCGTTTCCCATTCAGTGCTGCAAGAGATATGGAACTCTTCAGAGCCTGGGGCCACAAATCCCAAAATCCCCCAGACAGTATGGGCAGTGACTGTGGGGATTATGGAAATTGTAATAACTTTTCCAAGCTCTGGCGACAAGATGATGAGATGCCACTATTTGCAGCTTTTCCAGCAATACGAGTAGCTCCCTCATCAAATATGAATCAGAAAAAGCACTCAGCTGGATCAGACATGAGCAGAGAGTCTTGTATCTATTTTCACTCTACCACTTTTCCACTTTTACAGCCTCAGAGATCATGAAAATCATATTGCTATGCATATCACGTTCTTATATTCCGACTCAGTCTAGCCATTTGCCCCTGTTATTGCAAACAGCTGAACAATACAGCTGTGGAATTTGATGAGTGTTTCTGATTCTTCTTTGCTATAGTCCAAGATTTCTTAACAAACCAAGTAATGTATAAGGTGTAGCTTCCACTTAAGGGAGATAAAAATTGGTGCCTTTCCACCTGTATTTTGTACTAGAACAGCAAAGGAACATTTTTAACCACTTAGTGTTTTTTTAAATCTAGGAACCTTCTTAATGGATCAGACTTGCTTTCACTGTTGCAGCTCACGACACAAATATGCTACCTAAACCTAATTCTTGTCGTTGCAAGGAAGTGATTCCAGAGCTTAGAAAAATGCTCTTTTGAACCACATGCTGGTTGGTAGCGGTAGTCCAAAAAGCCACTTTTCCAAGCTCTGGATTCTGTTCTTTCTATTTAGAATAACTTGCATTCAAATATATAACATTTATATCAATACATGGTAGATAGGTTGAACTAGACTGGGAAGTCCTGTACAAAAATAATAATAATAATAATAATAATAATAATAATAATAATAATAATAATAATAAGAATAAGAATAAGAATAAGAATAAGAATAAGAATAAGAATAAGAATAAGAATAAGAATAAGAATAAGAATAAGAATAAGAATAAGAATGCCTGTAGGGTTTCTAAAGTCAGGGAGAAGAACATTCTACATTGGTGGATGCCACTATTTGTGATGGTCTGTTAGCAGATCTTAGGGATGGGTGGCACCACCAGAAGGTCCTCCAGATGATCTGCAGGATGGAATGGATCTACTAGGAGTCAAATTAGTTTCTCAGGCAAGCAGGTGCCAAGTTGTTTATGGCTTTATAGGCTAACAACAGAACTTCAGGCTTGGCCTGGAAGTCAAAAGGCAAGCTTGCCTCATACAGGATGTTGCTGGTACTTAAACAATGGCCGAAAGATTTCTGTACGCTCTGGAAATGCATCAGTCCATATGACTGGATTGTCAAAATGTTGAAGCTGAGACTGTCCTACTTTGGGCACATAAGGAAAAGAAAAGATTCTCTGGAAAAGATAATAATACTGGGAAAGGTGGAAGACAGCAGGAAAACATGAAGGTCAAATATGAGATGGACCACTTCCCTAGAGGAAGCCACAGGCTTGAGTTTACAAGGGCTAAGCAGAGAGTTGAGGACAGGGCATTTTGGAGATCTCTCATTCATGGGGTTGCCATAAATCAGAGGTGACTTGACAACACATAACAACAAATCTTATTTGCCTCCTGTGCAGTCATTTTTGTGTGAAAAGTCACGTGAGCTATGCAGAGCTAGGAAATGCCCAGTATTTGCTGATTAGAAAGGAACAACGGCCTAAAAGGACAAAATGTGTACCCTCTTCTTAATTAGCATCACACTCTCTATGAGCTTTGTCTGCAAATACAAACCAGGTGTGATGCTGGTGCCAAGGAACATCCATAAAAGCTGTCTTTGTGTATATCTACCCAATACAGATGGCATTTTGGAGCTCTGGGAAACTTTAACAGATTTCTGCTAGCACTTGGCACAGAACTATATAGACACTGCCCCAAATATCTTCAAGTCCCAGACACCTTTCCAAGGGCAGAGAGATGGCTGACTAGGAGAACTGAAACAGTCCTGAAACACCAGAAATATTAAAAGCTAAAACTTTAAGATGCATAACAAATTGCTCCTAGTGATCATCTATAATTCAGTCAGTTCCCATTCATTTTCATTTTAAAAGACAGTCAGAGATAAGCAAGTACTGCCTTGGGCAAAGAATGGAAGAGTCCTGTTTTCAGTTTTGAGCAGGGATTTGTTCGACTGCATTGCTTGTCTTGATTGCAGAGACCCAGTTTTCTTCATTGTAATGACTTGCCAGTTATGTCACTGGCTCCTCTACCAAGGGACAAAGTACAAGAAAGGCCACATTTTCATAGATAACATTGATAGGAAAACAACTCTTGCAGTTTACGGATGAATGGCGGAAGTCAGACATTCAGATGAAATATTTATGGAAAAAAGGGAATATTTATCTGAAGGACAGATATATCAAATCTTCATGGAAAACCTATCAGAGAACTTCAACAAGGAAACAAAGAATACTATAGCAGCAGAGCTCCTAAAAGTTACTTTGTTTGGTTACAATTCCCATAGTTCTCCCAATCTTTGTAATCTAGTACTATACTCTGTGTAATTCTAATCCTGAGAAGTTTGGAAGCAAAGGAACAATCCTAAGAACCCATGACAATGGGTGGAGAAGAACTGCAGAAGTGGGATTTTCACTCACCCCCAGTGGTTTGTCCTTCTAACAAGCCTATTCAGACCAGGGAGAAGTGAAACCAACATGGAGGGATCTCCTACTGTGACAGCCTCCTCACACGTCACAAAGGAGGTGCCACGTCACTCTCACACACTCACTCTATTCACGCTGCCACCAACCATTCCCTCAAATGACTCTTCAGACTAATAAATGATTTTGAAAATAAAAACTTGTGTTTATTGGTTACAACAAAAGGAATGGTAAATCACTTTAATAACTCAAATAATAAGGCAATCAATGAAATAAAGTATCACTCACTCACACACTCTCTCACAGACCCTCACTATATAGCACAGTTCTTCTCAATAGGACACACCCTAACCGGTCCCTAACCGGTCCCTATCTGGTCCCTATCTAGTCCCTATGTAAAGCACTCACACCCATTCACTCCCCTTATATACACTGGCTCCACCCCTTATGTCCCACCTTCCGTCACGCTATTGGCAGATGACATGCCTCTACAGCAATGACAGACAGGTGGCTTCCAAGCTACCGTAACACCTACCAACTCTCTTTAGACTGAAGAAGCTACTTAGATGAGTAGCAAAAACATTTCAACCTAATAAGAAAGAGGTCCAGTTGCCCTGACTAAACTTCCAGATAACCTCACCTGGATGACTGAGAATCTTCACAGATATACTGAAGTTGAGTTCTTTTCCCAGATGAGTGCAGCTGAGCTCTGGGTGGGGGTCCAGCAGCCATATAAACTTTGACTGGGAGTTTTGTTATGAGACAATGTCTTTTCTGGCTCATAATCCTGTGTTTTCTGGCCCTTGTTTCTTTGGTATGTATGACTTTCTGGACCAGCTTGGACTTTTTCTGTGTGTTTTGGGGGGCTGCTGCAGTTACTTCACTTTGAATAGTTGTTGAAGTCTGACTTCATATCTCATACACCTGGTTACCCTGACCTTCCAGTAGGACTCTGTTTATTGGTTCCCTAAGACAAGCTCATCAGAGAACAGGATGCTGAGAAGGGAGATGGATCCACTGGAGCCAAAGCCCTTCCAGTTCTCTATGAGACTTAAGAGTGCTTCATTTCTCTGTTCTGTTCTCAAGCATAAGCAAAGTTCCAATTTATGGGGAATCTTGCCCTCACAGTTGGATTTATAAAGCATGCCATGAAGACTGTTACCATTGTCCCTAATAGCACAATTGTTATTGCCTCCCTCAGAAGTGATGTTTTTGTCTCATTGGAATTGCCCTCCTCTGGCATTTTTCCCCTCAAGGAGGTCTTCAAATTCCATAAAAACTATTTGCTAAGGTTGATGGTTCCAATATATTTAAAACATATGAGAGCTCATTTCACCACCCGTACAGAAAGAGACACCCATGTGCATCCAAATAGGCTAATTCTACACAAATCCAATAATTTATTTGATCACTTTCAAATGCAATTCTTCAGCAAAATACTATACAATCTTTGTATCAACATACAGTCTGGGGAGGAGGAAATGCTGTATGGTCATTCACACAAGTGAAAACCATTGGTTTCCAGCATTCTGTGGATAATATAGTTTTACAAATGCCTTTAAAGTTTGCATTTGGAACAAAGCCAGAAAATGGAAGACTAGTCTGACCAAACTCCAAAAGGAAAATTTACTTCTAGAGCTTACACCAGTGATTTCCAGCCTTAAATGTCTCATCAGCATCAAAGAACTTGGGTCTTGATATGGTAGAAACAAAAACTCAGTTTCCCAAAAGAGGTCATTTGCAGGCATTCTGTTATTATGTTTATGGTTTACTTGAAATTTCTAAGTTATAAAAATGCAATGAAATTTTTGGGAGTCAATGCAAATTGTGAAAATCCTATGTCTCAACATAGACAGTTCCACCCAGGATATATGCATCATTGGTTCAGAACCATTACTTTCGACCACCACAAGAAGTAAGATTGTATTGATCTTTCAATCAGAGCTCAGAAAAGTTGGGGTTTTTTGACAATAGCTTTCAGAATGCTTCTATACTCTGCTTCAAATGTTATTAGATTGCAGCTTGCAACAACCCTAGTCAGTATAGATAATAGTTGAGATGATGCAAGCTGCAGTCCCATAGCTTCTGAAGGACTTCTCCTGGAAATGTAGACTGGAATATTTCCCCAGAATACAGAAGTTTACTATGAAAATGCTCTGGTTTAGCTCAGGGCTGAGGAACATGTGATTTCCCCCAATACTGTTGGACTGCCAGCCCTATCACTGGTTATGCTAATTAGTATTTATAGGATTTGCAATCTAGCAGCATCTGGAGGGCCACATGTTCCCCAGTCCTGGTATAGATCACTTTTTTGCCATTACAGACCCACAGTTGTTTCATGCTATGGTATAAACTTAAGGCATGGAGAGATGAAAAGAATAAAATGAGCATCAAGAAGTTAAAAACCCTGTCTCTGGATGAACATATCTGTCCCATAGTTATGCCATCTGCTGCAGTGCAGTTTATGAGTAGAAAGTTCACATTAGTCTGTCCCTTACATTTCAGATATAGAGCTTCTGGACACCATGAATGTGCTCAGCTTTTGTTGCTTGCTCTTTATTTCTTTATGAGGATCTATTCTTTTGCATTGTATAAAACTGTTGCATTTCCTGTGGTTGTTGTGTGTTTTTTGGGCTCTTTGGCCGTGTTCTGAAGGTTGTTCTTCCTAACATTCAGAACATGGCCAAAGAGCCCGAAAAACCCACAACAACCATTCAATCCTGGCCGTGAAAGCCTTTGCGAATACATTGTTGCATTTCCCTCTGAGAAGCAATAAAGAAAACTCTTGAAGCTGACAAAAAATGATGTTTTAGCAAAAGTAGAGTAGTGAAGAGCCTCCAGCCACATTGCACAAAATTGTCTGATGTGTGGCGTGCTTTCTTGAGCCATCAGTGCTTCAATTTTTTAATCCTCCAAAATATATACAAGATGGAGGGAGGAGTAAGATTGTTTGTATAAGTATATGCATATGTCTTCATCTTGCTAATATCCTGGGGTGTGCTTTTAAAGAACAATTCATTTATTTTGTGTAGTTGTAAGCCCTGTTGACCCTGTTGTTAGTCAGTGGATGTCCTGTCCTCCATTCCCATATCCATGTGTCACAAGTGTCAGTAACAAAAACAGGGTTTATTGAATCAGAAGAAGGGAAACAACCTTGAAGCAGGTCGTCTGTGAGGCTAGTTGACTTCACTAGAACCAGGTCAGTCTCTTTTCCTTGGTTCCCCCAAAGTTAACACCACTGGGGGTTAGGGGCTACTGTCCTCCTGAACATTGGGGGGCAGGTGTTTCTGAAACTTGAAGCCTGCAAAAGTGAGGGCCTATATGCTCGTAATGAAAGAAAGGCTCATGGCATATCAATAGTTCCCTGGCTGGGATGTTCCTGCCTGCTGCTGCTCTTCCTGAAGGCAGCGTAGATGGGTCTTTTGGCATTGTCACCTCCAGCTCCACAGTCGGGGCAGAGTTGGTTTCTCCTCAGTAATGTGGTGAAATGAAGGAGGGCTCCATTGTGGGAGTCTTCCCCCCCCCCAGTTAATTGGGTTGTGGAGGAGAGCTAGAGTACAGAAATTAGGTTCCCTCTCCCTTAGGGATCCTGAGTTCCACCAGCTCCTCAGTCTAGTGGTTTTCCTTCACCATGGTCAGACAGAAAATGAAGTTAACTAGAATCTTGTTTTCATCCCCTTCAAAAGTAGGAGTGAAACATTTCCTGAAATTCAAGAAAAAAGCAAATAATGGCCCATGAAAATGTCAAAGCACATTTTGACAGCTAAGATTTCCCTCTTTTTATATGTACAAGGATACCTGAAACAGAGAGTTTACAAATTGTAGTGTTTCTGTGGGGCCAACCGCGTGATTATCAACACCATAAGAAACTCATGGTGTTGCTTTACAGATCAGATCATAATTCTCCTTCACCAGCTCAGAGTGGAAAGGCAGTTATATTTTTAATTTTTATGTTTACGATATCATGGGGAGAGTTAGGTTAACTCCCATATAAGGAAATCATACTTTGTTATTTGCTCCACTAAATACTTGGACTGGTATCCTGTTCAATATGTAGGCAATCATGGAGCTCCAGCTACAAAAGCTGCCATCCCAGCCATGGTCAGGCACCCATCAAGTGCCAGCCACATGACCCACACCTTGTCACTGCAGCTTCTGCAATCTGAGTTCCATATATGCAAATATTGTACATGATTGTGTCCTTGGTAGCTAACACATAACTATGCAAGCAGAATAAAAGTAGAGAGAGAGAGAGATGCTCTGCTCATACTTAATTTTTTCCTCCTCCATCTTCCCAGCATTTTATATTGGGACAGGTTGCTCCTTTTTATTTCTTCTAGTGATTGGTGTATAGGTGTAGCTGGAAACAGAAGTTCAACTGTAGCAGAGTTCAGCCAAAGCAGCAGAGTTTGTGTGTGGCAACATTTGCCTCAGACCGAAAGTGGCAAACAGTGTATGCTGGATAAGAAGCATGAGTTGCTGTGCCCTCTGTCTGAGCTACCACGTCAGTCAGATGCCCTCAGCATCTGCCTTCAAGTTCTTGTGCATGAAAACAAACACTTTTCAATTGTTTGTAATGTGTGTAAAGTTTGATCTGTGTTAGAATGAGCAAGACGAGATGTATGTCTTACTGGGAATAAGTTAGTCATGTGCCAGTTCTGAAGACAATCCTCCAAGCTAATTTGCCAGAATTTAAAAAGTAAAACTCATAACGCTTGGAAAAAATTGACTTCTGTCAGGACATCATCAGCTGTGCTTGAAAGTTTGCCTAACTGCTAAGCCACATCTACTAGTGAAGCCTCAAGGACCCTGTGGCTGAATGTGGAGGTACAAAGCTAGAATCTGGTAAAAATATGCTACTCACATAAGGTGTACAGTTATTACATACCTTTATCAGTACAGGCAATATTATCCATACTTGATTCCAGGCTATGAACAAACACAATCCAGATTACAATCTGAAAACTGGACACGATAATCAGCATATTTGCAACATGAAGGAACTGTGACATAGAAGGACTATGTTTGGAAGACATCCATATTCTCCCACATGTCAGTGCAAAGATCACCTTAGAATTTAATAAGTATATATACATATATTTCTGCATTAGAACTACTCTGGATTTTTGTGCAAAGTTAAATGTAGAAGATTATTCAGCATTCATTCCATCCTTTTTGAACTGGTGGTTGTAATCATGGAAGATTTCATGGGTAGGAACTGTGCTTCCTACAACTTTTTGATCCAGGTGCAATGGACAGCAATGGCCCTACAACACCAGTGGAGAGTTGACATTTATATATAAAAATGCACTTTTTGCAGTATGTTGGTAAAAGACCTTGCCCACCATTGGTTTTACATGCCCCCAGCTTTACTTGCTTTGGCTTAGTTTAGTACAAGACTTCAAAGATAATTTGCATCATTTAAAATCCTCCCATCTGTTCTGTGTTTCAAGTTCTTGGACACTTTGTCACAGGATGTCCTAGTGAACTGCTCAAGAATCACAAGGAAAGGAATATTAAGCACAGCAATTTGTTTGCAGTGAAGAATGGGTGACAGGTAGGATCTATCACAGTCACTCTAACATGGAGAAGATACCAAGGCTCTAGCTGGGATATTTAACTAAATGTGGCCCTCATTTGCATCCGTGACTCCCAAACAAAACTGTTTTATCCATTCAGAAAGAACTCATTGCCCTGCATTCAAATTTGCACTAGATAATTATAAGATGAGTGATTCACTGAGCAAGTTACAGCAAAGCCAGGTTAGGATTTGCATTTCAAATGGACCACAGATGATTCACCACCACTGTGCTGTTTGAAAGCTGACAGCAGGCGCAGGATGAACACTGTATTGAAAACAAACTTTGGTTGTTATTGGGGAGAAGAGGCTTTTAAGCTCAGGAGGATAATTTTAGAGAGCTTGATAGAAAGATTCAGCTCTGCTGAACCAAAGATTTTTCTCTTCCCAGTATTGTCTGCCTTATTGTTTTGCACAGGGCCATTATAGGTGGGAGGGTCTAAGACAAGTGCTGGCATCTGCAATCATGTAGCTACCTCCTCTGATGAAATAATAATGATGATATGACGATGATGAAATTTTCACAGAAGTTATGAATAGAGAGCTTTGAGGTCCATAAAAGGTTTAACAGCTTGGATTAGGTAAACTTAGTTCTTTGTTCCTCTCTGCTAACCTTCAGCTATGCTTCTATTCATTGCATACTTCTGATACCTATCATAACAATTATGTACTATCCACCTGATTTTGACTTACGGCCATTCTCCCAGGGCTTTCTTGGAATAAAGTACTCAGAAGTGTATCAAGCAAAGCAAAGTAAAGAAGTGACACCTTAAAGATTAACTGTTGTATTTCAGTGGGAGATTTTGTGGATCAAGCTCACAATGAAATATAACAGTTAATCTTTAAGGTGCCCCGATTTTTTTTTATGCTTTTCTTTTCTTGTTTTTTTATTGATTGTGTCTGATATGCTTGCACAAGCGAATATGATTAGTTATTTGAAAAGTACTCAGAAGTGGTTTACCAGTCCCTTCTTCTGGTGGTGCTCTGGGACTGGCAGTTTGTCTGAGGCTGCCCAGCTGGCAGAGCAAGAATCTCCTTACCAACTATACATCTTTACTGTGAGGTGCAATAGAGATTCAAACTAGCAGCCACTGGCTATGTATCCAGATTTTCTAACGCACTGATCTATACCAGCTTTGGCATCTATTATATATTTAATATTTCTTTACTTCTGCCACCATTAGTTTACTTGACAATGGGTAACAAACTTCTGAGTTTTTCAGTTTTTGAGTGCAAAAACTCAAACGTTCTTAATGGAAGATGAAAACATTTCACAGTTGTCCAATCCAGATTTTGTTTTCTTTCTTGACACAACTTGTTCTTGGAACACAATACAGATCATTCACTTATGTCTGTAGGGTGTTCCGATTGGACTTGACCAAATATTGAATGAAGTTTGGGGTTCTCTTGCTTTAGTATTGGTTAAAACTGAGGGTTATGATATCTAAATAAGGCAAATGGAACCATACAGAGTCATGTTTTATAATATATTTTTGTCTCCAGGACTTAAAAAGAGCCCTATTTACATCAGCAATGTTATCCTGGCTGATAAATTTTGTTTCTTAATACAATTCAGACAAGTTCTAAAGTGGCATATTACCTAACACTTAATTTATGTTGGTCAATCAGAGGCAATTAAATAAAGCCTTATTATGATAATAATGAGCACAACTGGAAGATGTAATTGGGGGAAAGGTGCTTATTTCAATATAATAGTAATCTAGGAATGGCACATTCAAGACACCTGAAAACACAATTGAATGAAGCCTTTATAATATTATGAAAATAAAGAAAACAAATAATGTGTTGTCTTGAAAACTTTTGATGTCCTTATTTGAATGCTGATTGACTGAATCTGACTGGATGGATCTTTAAGTGTATGTATGTGTATAAATATATTCAAAATATATTATTTGTTGGGGAAATATCTCACTCCTAATAATAGTGTGCCATCAAGTCAGTTCTGACTTATGGTGACCCTCTTCAGGGTTTTCCAGGTAGAAAGTACTCAGAAGTGTTTTATCATTCCCTTCTTCTGGAGGTGTTCTGGGACTGTGCAGTTTGCCCAAGGCCCCACAGGCTGGCTCTATTCACAGGAGGCACAGTGGGGAATCAAACTCCCAACCTCTGGTTCTGCAACCAGATACCTAACTCTGTAAACAATAGTAATTCCCCTGTACTATGGATTCTAACAGTATATACATGTATACACGAACTGTAAATATACATGGCCCAGTAGCCCTTAGTCAGTGGCCAATGGGTGGGACTCTGTGTCAACATAAAAAATTATGTGGAGGACAAAATGTCCCTGCCCTCCATTCCATATAAAGAAACACCCAGAAATGACAGCTGTGTCTTCAACAATAGCAAAATTTGAGTTATTGCCACTCTGCTCCTGTCCCAAGCCACCTATGGGGTCCTCAAAAATATATGAGGACAGAAGGCAAATTTAGGGGGTGAATAGGTTGTATAACACATACAATTCCATCCTCAGGGGAATAGCTGGATAAGGGCTGTGCTTGCTGCCCCCATCATCTGCCACTTGCACCAGTCAAGTATCCTGCTTCAAGACAGGGCTGTCCCGATCAGGCTAAATGTTGATTCTTTCAAGGTGAGTGGATGGAAGAACGATTGCTCCTTTTGTGGCTAATCAGTACAATCAGGTTGGTCTCTCCCATCCCATGATGTTCTCACTAAAAGTCTGTTGGTGCAACCTGCCAAGGCCCTCCAACCCTCAGACAGAACCAGAATACGCTTCCCATGAGCTCAGTAGTTAACTGAACTTCATTTTTTCCTATTTAACAACCGCCACTACTACCACCACAACAAAGTTACCAGTGATTTGTTTTGTTCTGACTCAGCCTGTGGCCTTTCAGCATTTCCTGGGTCATTCTGATTCCCAAGTAATTAAGACACGAAGATAACTGGAGGACAGATGGATGTGTTGTTCCATTTTGCCTAGTATTAGTTACTGCACCAAGTCAAATAAATCTCTCTGGGCTATGTGGCACCTAGATACAGCCAAGGGAGATTAACCCAACAACATGAAGGGATATTTGACCTTTGCAAGGGTCCAGCCAGCAACACCTGTGTGAGGAATCCCCACAGTCATCAGAATACGAAGGGTGGTCATGCCAGACTGTAGCTTGCCTGCTGAGATATTAATACGGCATGTTCCTAGACGCTGAAACTAAATACCTTCCCCTTTAGCAAGCAATTTGTCACATGACAGTCTAGCAGACACTGAAGGAAATCACCACCTGATTTAAGAACATGGGATACTGAAATATGTTAAGGGTAGTGCCTGAAATTATCCAGATCTTTAAGTGTTACCACAGGACTATAGAAAAGGGCATCCTGAACCACTGTGTACAGTGGACCCTTGACTTACAGACGGCTTGACTTACAGACTTTTTGAGTTACAGACTTCTCTGGCCGCAAAATTTAGGTTTGACTTGCAGACTGAGATTTGACTTACAGACCAGAAAAAAACCAAAATGGAACAAAAACGGCCTGTTATGGGATTAATCGGTTTTCAATGCACTGTAGGTCAATGGAGACTTGACTTACAGACTTTTTGACTTGAGAACCGCCTTCCAATACGGATTAAGTTCTCAAGTCAAGACCCCACTGTACAATAAACTTCTATCTGAAATTCTGTGGGATTTTAGTGTTTTATGCTTCCATCCTAAGCATTTCAAAACCAGTGGAAGGATTTGATATAAATAACTGAAAAAACAAAACAAAAACAAACTGGAGATCTCAGAGGAGGATCCCACTTTTCTATGCTATTTTAGTAGTGTAGATCACTGGTTCTTAACCTTGGGTTACTCAGGAGTTTTGGACTGCAACTCCCAGAAGTTTTCACCACCAACTGTGCTGGCTGGGGTTTCTGGGAGTTGCAGTTCAAAAACATCTGAGTAACAAAGGTTAAGAACCACTGGTGTAGATCACTGGTTCTTAACCTTTGTTACTCAGATGTTTTTGGACTGCAACTCCCAGAAGCCTTCACCATCAGCTCTGCTGGCTGAGGTTTCTGGGAGTTGCAGTTCAAAACACCTGAGTAACAAAGGTTAAGAATCACTGGTGTAGATAACAGGAAAAAGCGGCTCTCCCTTCAAGTGCTGTGGAATTCAAACCTCCATCAGCCCCTACCAGCAAACCCAGTAGTCAGAATGATGGGAGCAGTAGTCCAACAACTTCTGGAGGGCTATAGTGCCCTCCCTTTCACCAGATCTGAGAATAAGAGGAGCACTGCTGCTGCTGCTAGTGTTGCTAAAGCAAAGCTAGTTCTTAAAAGCAGAGGGAAACATTGATATTTTACTGTAAAATCGTAAGAGGAAGGCAAGATGGGGACCGAAATATCTCTCTTAGCCCTAAACAACTTGCTACATTAAACAGGCAACATGTACATCCTGGCTGGATTACTGTAACACTCTCTACATGGGGCTACCTCTGGAGAGTGTTCAGAAACTTCTGTGGGTCCAAAACACAGCAGCCTGATTACTAGCTGGGGCAGTAATTTCTACAGGTAGCCCCCTTGTTACAGCAGCCCCCTTGTTACAACCGTCTTGTTACAGCAGCTCCACTGGCTACCAATCAATTTCTAGGCATGGCTCAAAGTGCTCGTTCTAACCTATAAAACCCTAAACAGCTTGGGTCCAAGCGATCTCAAGGACTATGTCTTGCATTATGAGCCCACTTTGAATAATGTTCGTAGTGTTGGTTTTGTTTACCACTCTGTAAAGTGGTATTTATTTGATCCTTTTTAGTATTTGTATACTTATTGTTTTTAACATTAAATATTGCCTTTTAATTATGTAAACTATCATTGTATATCATTGTTTTTAGCTTGAAATATCGTATTTTAATGATGTTAGCCACCTTGGGTCCTTTTTAAGGAGAAGGTTGGGGTTAAAATATTTTAAGTAAATAAAATAAAATGCAGCTGAGCACCCTTTCTTCCTTACATCAAAGCATGTATGTAGTGCCCGCATGTGAAGTGATATCATTGCACATGGCTAAAGGAAATCTCCCTTTTTGAGATGCTCCACCCCCAATTCTTGCCCACTATGTGGTGCCCTAGAGTTCTTTTTCCTTTTCTATAGCCCCCTGGAGAGGGCAGATGTTGTAACTGGAAGGGGGGGAAAATAGCAGAGGCTGTTAATCCTTTTCTACCTGTGCACAATATTCACAGTGCAAGTAATCCCCAATGCTTACTTGGAAGTAAACAAAATAAACTCTCACCTGCACTCCATGTATTTCATGCAACATACAACTTAGGCCTTACGCCAAAAGTTGCAGCTTCCCCAAGTACACCACCTTACCTTCAAAACACACCTTGCAGCATCCATTACTTGCATACACTTACCAGCAGTGCAGGAGGTAGCTGACAGAGAAACAGTGTGGTATTATTATACAAGTTCTGGCAAAACCATTTAAAAAAATGCCCACTAACTTTAGATCCTGCACATTCTAAAAATGGAATATAAATGTGGAGTCTTTTTAATGTTCTGCCTCCTTCAGCAGCTCCAATAATGAAATGGTAAGTATTCTAGCAGAAAGGAGTGAATTGGTTATAAATGACACTGGAGCTGTTGGGACACATCAATACAAGAGCTGGATGGAGCAGCCACGCTGGGAATGTTGCTTTGCCAGCTGTGATGTTCAGCATGTCCAGATGGATGTAGCAAGCCTCATTATTAACGCACATATATGGTGCGTCCTTTGCAAAGCTTTTGAAGCACACAGACAGAAGTGCTGGGAATGTGAGAATTATTTGGACTGTTGTGGGAAAGGGTAGCTTCTATAAAGTGATACTGTATGTCAGCAGAATGTCTATATATTACCCAATCATTTGAATTTTGCTTTGATGCTGGAGCTAAGAATCCCACGGCACTTATTGCAAGTTAGTACTAATGACATATTTGAACAACGGCTCATTAACTTAGCGTTTGTACACCCATGAACACAAAAGACACATCTCCAGTCAAGAAGTTGTGTTTTCTGTTTCTTGAAATTTAGAAAACACGTTGGGGGATTATTAGAAGTGATACATTGCATGAGAAAGTAGCCTCCTTTTAGTATTTGCTGACGGTTTCTTCCACATACTTATTTCTGTCCTCCATCATGTGAGTTCCAGACTGCTACATTCCTCTGTTTCTCTCTGCTATCCAATTCCCCTTCTTTAGACACTCTGCTTTGTTTGTAAGGTCCAGTGTAATTGCAGTACAGTCCTTTACACAGTGAACTGATAAGTTCAACTGATTTGTCAGTTGAGTGATATGGGCATGCAAATACAGAACACATTGCTTCACCTTTGCTATCTACCATCTCCAAAAATTATCCAGGTTGTCTGAACGTGTTGCAACTCTTTCTGTTTTCTACAGGATTAATTTTCTCTTTCTTGGCCTCTGAAATGTCTGCAGAAATATTTTCTGTTACAGTGGTGCCCTGCTTGACGATTACTCCATTAGACGATGAAATCGCTTGACAATGAGTTTTTTGCGATCGCTTCATGATGATTAAAAACAGCTGATCATTGGGTTTTCAAAATGGCTCCCCGCTGTTTTCCAGACCTATTTCCAGAAGACAGCAATGCAAAATGGCTTCCCCTATGGAGGATCTTCGCTGGATGAGCAGGTATTTCCCCCATTGGAACACATTGACTGGTTTTCAATGCATTTCAATGGGTTTTTTTCCGCTTGACAACGATTTCGATTAACAGTGATTTTAACGGAATGCATTATCGTCGTTGTACAGTGGTGCCTCGCTAGACGATAATTCATTCCGCTGAAATCGCTGTTTAGCGAAATCATTGTCTAGCGAAAAGCATTTCCCCATTGGAATGCATTGAAACCTGTTTAATGCGTTCCAATGGGGAAGAATCGCCATTGTCTAGTGAAAATCAGCCATAGGAAAGCCGCTTTGCGAACTGCTGATCAGCTGTTTATATCACTGTCTTGGGAAGCTTAGGTCCCGAAAACACCTGTTTGAGAGCACAGAGGGAGCTGTCAAAATCGCCGTGTAGCGAAAATCGGTTTGCGAAGCAGGGACCAAACTTTGTCCAGGGAAATTCCCCCATAGGAATCACTGTTTTGCAAATCGCTATAGCGATCGCAAAAAAGCCAATGTCTAGCGAAAAAGCTGTCATGCGGGGTAACTGTCTAGTGAGGCACCACTGTATACCGATGAAGTAAATGGTTTTCATCAAACCTTCTCCACATAGTTTTTTTAAAATCAAACTTTCTCCAAATCTCTATGTTCATTTACTCCTTTTATATGTTGAAAGTGGAACAATAATTCTGATCCAAATGACAAAACTGGAAAAATCTCCATATTGAAATCAAACTTATATTTATTAATCAAGGCAGAAAGTGTAATCCCTTCTCCCATGATAGTTTAAGCTCTAGATAATCTAACAGATGTCAGATGCTGCTGCTGACTAATAAAATATATATTGCTGTGGAATCCATTACAATTATCGCCTTTCAAACTCCCTTAGAAGTACTATGTGAGTCACAAAGGAAGATTCTGAAGTGATAATTGTAAGGAATCACTAGAAAAGATATAATACATTAGATTAATCACCAGCAGCATGATTAAGAACCACCATTCTGATAATGAGAACTCGTTACATAAAGGTTCTTTATGCACAAGTGGCATTTGCTTTTACCAAAACTTATGCAAGTCATTTTAGCTGTGCTCTCACACAGCAGTGTGTGTGTGTTCAAATACATACTGTATATGTGAATTAAATTATAGCTACAGGTCCAGGAGGGCCCAACTATACCTCAGAGCTCTTTTAACATCAGTGTCAACAATAATGATGATAGCACAATAGAGAAGAAGTACTCAGATAACCTTAGATTAAGATTAGTGGCTGGTAAAATCATTGGCAACCTGACACAGCTAAGGACCTTGAGCAATGTCAAACAGCAGAATGACACTCTGTTTTTCCCCTAAGAAGTTATATATCTTCCTGTTTTATTTAAGCACACCTATGTCTTATCTTTCCTTTGATGAGCTTAAAGCAAAGTTCATGGCTTTTCCCCCTCCCCAGTTCATCTTCACAATGATCCTGTGAAGTAGGTCAGACTGAGAGAGTGTGACTGGCCCAAGCTGATCCAGTGAGTTTTTGTGTCAAGCGGGGATTTGTCCATCACACTGACTGCACTGGTTGCAGGTTGATCTGGCAATGACATTGCCAGCACTTGTTGTCAGCACTGATTCAGCTGGTCTGAAGGGCTAGGCGGGTGTCCCCTCTTCCTTCACCAGTCCAGTGCATTCCTCCCAAAGCGGCATATTCTGTGGAAGGGGATGACCATCAGAGATAGAAGGAATATATTGTTCTTTGGTCAAGGGTATATGAGAGCTGCACTGGTTCCATACCATGTAGCATACATCATTTACAGTATATCGATTCAGAGAAAAGATTTCAGGAGAGCAGCTTACCTCTGTAAGTAGCTTTTTTAGTGAAATAAACTTTTGGAATTTTTTTATACTGAATTTTAAAAAATCTAATAAAACTTTTAAAAGCAAGCAAGACAGCAATCTGTGGAGAGGTTGCCTAACCTACAAACTGTAGTGCAATCAACATTGCTCATAAACATACACAAGCCTTTAGAATTTCTGGGAAACATCAAAATGTGCCTTTGAAGAACAGAAACGGTTAATTTGAGGTAGCCTCAAAATTCATGGAGAGAAAAACATATATAGTTAAGAACTATCTTAGAGGGAGTAGGGAAGGAGGTTAACAGCTGCAGCTACTGTTATGGCAGAGTGCAGAGCCACTGGGGATAAGAAAGGAAGAGACTCACAACAATGATTGGGTTTACCCTGCTCTCAGCATCTCTGCCTACTCTTTGCTGCCGGTTAGGTTGGGAGGGACCACTGGAGGTTGACACTGGAGACAAAGACCTGCTGGGGAGGACCTCGTGCCCAGGACTCCAGCAAACCTGGCAGTGGTCCTGACTGACAGAGCAATTGGCAGCAACCATTCGATAAATTGATGGAATGTCTAAAAGAAGGCAGTGTTGCAGATGGGATGGAGTCACAGTCAGGACAGGAGAAGAATGCTGAGGAGTCATGACCGTACTACCACTGTTGGTGGCACCTTTGACCCATGGTGGATGTCTTTGTTCTATGGCTTTGCCCCACCAAGATCTGGAAAAGCAGTTCTTCTTTTGTAATACACCTCTGAGAATTGTCAGCCAGCATGACCACTAGCTAGGCTTGCATGTCTCAAGACATAGGTCCCTAACCTAGACTATTTGCATTGTTTCAGGAAGACTTTATATCTTCTCTGAAGCCATTCTGGTCAAGGAGCTATGGGGGCGACATTAGAGTTTTTGTTCCGGAGGAGGAGCTTTGTTGTGGTGCAGCCAGCAGCGTCTGGGAACAGCTCCCAGAAAAAAGCTGGAACTGCTAGTCTGGGATTCCCCTAGAAAATAGGGGATCGAAGGGTGGACCAGGAGAGGTCTCCCTGAAGCAGGTGAGCCCCAGAAGGTAGAAGATTGGGCAGCAACTTGATTTTTCTTCCTTCTGAAAATTCACACAAGCACAGACCGAAGACGGGAAGCCATATTGGCAGATCAGCCAGGAGAACTCCACTGCCGAGAATAAGAGAACAAGAAGCATGGTGAAAATATACAATAACAAAGTAAGTGAAAGCCTTTGATTTATGAAAAACCTCAATAAAATGAAGAAGAAGTGAGAGTGAAAATATTTGACCGATAGGAGATAACAGCCGCATATCTGGCTTGCCAGCTCGCGCCTTTAAAAACAAAAGTAAACTTGACTTTGAAACAGCAAGCTGGCTCAAGGGTGAACTGAGAGAACAGTGAGACAGAAATATCTGGTGTTTTTTGGGAAAAAATCCCAGAGAAAATAACACTTGGTGAATGCTATATACCCTGGGTTTTTTTTAACCTTAGATTGTGTGGGACTCTGATAGCAAAATCGAGCTGGGTTTTTGTAGAAGGAGAAATAAGCTTTTGGAAGTTAAAAAAACAAAAAACAAAAAAACTGACTGTGAATTAACAGGGATATGATCTGAACTAAATAGACTGAGGAGTTTGATGAATGGCACTTTGACAACAGAACCTTGCTAGGCTTTTGAAGGAGGAATAAACTCTTGGAAGTTAAAAAAAACAGTCTGGAAATCATCAGCGAGACAAATAACTGAGCAGGCTGAGGAGCTTGCAAAACCTGGAGTCTGACGGATTATTACAACATCCATTGGAGAGACTGATTTCCTGTGTTTGCCGATTAGCCTGGATTTTGTTTTGGCTGGACTGTGTATGATCCTGATAATATTGCCACGGCTGTAATGTAATTTATTGGACTAAAAGTTGATCTATATACTATAATACCTGGGTAAGGGGGAGAGGAAGTACCAAGGGGAGGTTGAGGATGATGGGTCTGGTCTGTTGATAAAACAGTGGAAACTAAAGAGCATTATATATACAGATCATACTCACTGGAAAGATAGAAATGGTCCCTGAAAAAATTAGATATCAACGGTCAGAGACTTTGTTAGATAAAGAATGGCAAGTTATTATGTAAATGACAATATTGACAGGATTTAAGCAGGTAAATGAGCATCTCAGCCAGATCGAAGATTTGATGGAAGAGGAAACATCAGAGGTTGAACCACAGCTAAAAGAAACTCCAGAACTGTGTGTATTGAGTGCGATGCCAGGCAATATAAAGGGGATTAAGTGTTACCCAGTAAACTACTTAGCTACAACAATCAGAAAATGTGAGGTTAAAAATGGGATTATTGTTATGGATCTGTCTTCCCCTTCCAAAAAATGGAAGAAAATAGAGTCACAGAAACAAAAGAAGCATATTGAGAAAATATGAGAAATGATGGAAATGTATACTCTTTCAGGCCTGCTGAATGTATGCCCAAAACAAAAGGAAATTGAAAGAGGGGATGTATTTTACAATTGGTCTCGGTTTCCTGATAGTGTTGGAATAACTTAGATACAAGTTATAACATAATTGTAAGTTGAAAGCTAGAGGGTAATCAAATAATTAAAAAAAAGAAGTAGAAAGTTGATCTCTTACTGAAAAATGAATAGAGTACATGCTTGTATACGTAATATGAATAGATTGGATGACTATATACTTTGTGTTCTCCTATTCTCAAAATCCTTTTTCCATCCCTTCCACTTCCTTTTACCTTCTGTATTCCCTACCCTATCCCCAATAATTTAAAAATAAATATTAAAAAATAAAAAATAAAGAGTTTTTGTTCCTACTGTTTGTGTTTTGGGGTCCAAAATGGGATTCAAACCCCTACTTGTAGAGATTCCTGGAGTGGGGAGTTAACGTGGCCTTCAGGTTACAAATGGTGGGGAAGAGGGCCTCTATTTTCATCTACTCTACTATTTTAAATTTTAAAAATATGTTTTCCTTTTGATGCAGCATCATTCTAGATAAACAAGATACATTGGCAGTATTATGTGTACCATGCTAGGTAGATGCATTGGTGTTTCACTATGTCAAATACATTTTCTTTAAAGGAAAGTTGTCATGATCCACTGAATGACAGCCATGGAGAAAAAGCAGAGAAAGGGGTGGGAAGAGAAGTGTCATTAATCAAAAGGGGGACAAATCAGAGCAGTCCAAAGACCTGTCTGAATTCTACTCACAGGAAACAAAATGTTGATCACTGTGAACAGAAGGACCGCTCAAGTGAGAAATAAAATACGGTAGATTGTATTAAAGATGAGAATCTTCTAAAGTATGAAACAAACTGCTCCAGATTCCCCCATCTGGACATGCCCTAGGTCTCTTGCAAAAGCACAAATTCAGAAGAGAAACATACAGGTCATGAATTCTTATTGGTTCAGAATAAAATGTGAGGCACAGGCCATTAGTTAGAACCAGGCTCTTGCTGTTTTGCTATAGTTACCCAGCAATCTGGCCATAAAAAATCATATGTATGGGACCATTTAGTTTTCAATACTTGATAAGCCAAATCTGTATACTCCATATGCTACAATTTAGCATAGCATTTGTGGAATGCTATGTCAAAGCCATGTTTTTCCTACCCTGATGTTATATTCATTCATCAAGGCTAGCCTTTGGAAGCCTGGCAGAAATAGTGAATTTCAATGAAGTAAATACAAGCCTTTCATCCCTTGGTATATTGTCCTTGTGATATATCGAACCAACTACAACTCTTTCATTTTATTATTTATTTATTAAATGTATATTTCACCTTTCTGCCAACAAGAAGGACTTGAGATACCTAAGAATGATCAAAACAAAGAAAAGTAACTGCAATTAAAGCATAAAAGCAGATCAAAATGAATTTTTTAAAACATACAAATAAAGAGAAGTAACAATACCCACAGATTCAAAGCCTTCCTCCACCCGATAACAACCCCACTTGAGGTGCAACTACATTGGCATTGACTTGATTCACAGTCTCTTCTGTGACTACATTCAATTTAGTTGACCACACAAAGATCCTGGGCTGTTTTCTCTGCCAGTGTCCATACTGGCCTCTCAATCCAACATCGCTGAATCTGCAACCACAGTCTTCATTCCTTTGAGATCACCCTTATGCTGAGCATTCTTTTTATGTTCTGTGCCAAGCCACTGCAACTGTTCAAATGGTTGCATAGTGGTAGGGGAAAAGGAACAGTTCTCCAAAGTTCTCCATATGATAAGAACAAACATATACACATGCCATGGAAACATTGCAGTCTGCTTGGAATCCTTTTGTTGCATGAAACAAACAAGTACTCAGGCAAAACAACATTTAGATTGCTGCGGTTAGATAAAAGAAGCCTCAGCAGCAGGGGAGGAAAAGTCTAAATGGATTTGTATTTAACTTTATTTCACGTAATCATTGGAAAACTTTTCAAATTAACCTGTGCCAGTTCCGGAGCAAACTGTGAAGAATTTTCCAGTGTAGTCACACACTTAGATGCCTAAATGGCTGCCTGAAAAGGTCTTTTTTTGCAGAAGCGAGAGAGCCAACATACAGAGAGAGAGCCAACATAGTCCTCTCATTAGTAGGGAGTTTGCCAGCCTTTGCCAGCATGGAAGTCCATGCCAAATGTGCCTTGCTTTTCCGTAGCTGTTCCACCTCCCCAATCAAAACTGGATGCCCATCTCAGTTTAGTCTGCTGATACATCATAATTAAGGAGGATACACCACTTGTTTACCTTTATTTCCACTGTATTCTATCCCATAACACTGAACTGGATGTAGTCATTTTGCCACCACGTGCAGGCAACAGACACAAATTGAAATAAACATGATTGATCCTGGCTATCCTTTGCATTTACAAAGGGTGTGTATGTGGTAAAAACGAGGAGTCTTTGCTTGATACATGTATGTGATGCTCTTTGTTTACATGGTGCATCTGCCATATCAAGAATATGTGTCCTTATTAAGTATTTTGACTCCTATATTTATGACTCTGTTACATGAAATATCCTTAATGAACTTTTTTCTGTATCAGATTTAATAATGGAGGGTTATGCCTCTTTTTTCACATCAATGCATCTCTTAATGATTTGGATTTAAATATCACTTAAAAACACGTGTCTCTGATAAAATCTGTATACACCCTGTTTCAGTTTTGTGCTGTAATGAGATTTTGCAATACAGATCAATAAATACAAATGAAATTTGATATCACCTAATTTACCATGGCTTGTTTTCATGTCTAAAATTGTTGATTGGATGTAATAGCCTTTCGGCCACAAACCCAGCTTCCAACATCAAACTATAGTGGCCGAAAAGAAGAATTTAAAATGCGGATACCTGATCATAAACAATATCGGCAAACCATCCCTGTTACTACAAAGATTGATTTTTCAACTATGTGTACAACTTCTAATCTTTCCAGCATTTCGCTATCTTTCAGTTTGTTTCTACTAACACCATACTACTGCATCTGGTAAGTTTTTTTACTGAATCGAAACTGAAGTTGATGGTGAGAACCCACATTAAGGCAAATGCATATTTCCTCTTCTTAAAACAAAAACAATATACTGTGGCGCCTTAGAACCTATCAGATTTATTTCCATGTGAGCATTCATAGACTGCAGGCCATTTCCTCAGACACACAGTAAGCAATATCTAGACTCAGATTTACACACAGCAGACTTGTGCAGATTTGAGGCCTAGGGAATTCTAGATGTTGTAGCAGAAAAGCACAAATCACCACCACTCTATAACACTGTATAGGTGGTTATGGGGGTGGAGATCAAGTGAAAAGATGAACAAACACAGATAATGAACCTTCAAAGTGGTTATAGCATTATTAGAAGGTAATGAGTTCTCCGACTCTTGATTACATAAATGTCTTTACTCTAGGTAAAGTAATTAACTGTCTACCAGGTAAACATATGGTTATCTTTGAAGTGCAAAGATTCTTACCTCAGAAATGTGCCTCAGATTTTATTCTGAAGAAATAGAAATTTATAAGCTAGCCAGCTCTCTTTTAAATCTGTGCTATTTCAAGTTATGCTGGCTGTTTCAGTGCTCAGATATATAATCTGTAGTTGCTATAATATGCATGTATCACAGATGCAGTAGACTCTATACTCTTTAAATGTCTTCTGGAAATTATTTTTTCCTTTATCAACATTTGATTCTCAGGCCAGAATCTTGTATATACACAAGGCTAGCTTGTTAATATATGCTATATAGTTAGCTAAATCCTCTTCCTTTTTATTTAAGCCCTTTTATTTAAGCCTTTATTATTCACACTAGAATGTGTGGATCCAATGCTTTTCAATTTTTTTCTTCCCAAATCTTCCACACACACACACATACACACACACACAGACAACAAATATTTTGAGATTTGTTAACAGGGTGTCCTGGGAGGTTTAAAGACTCTGAAACTGGCTTTTATGTGTTTCCATTTCTGATTTAAGAAATATATTCATTTATTATTTCATGTATTCATTTATTATTTCATGTGGAGATTGTCTTGTGAGGACTGTGCAAGGGCACATCTGGTAAAGGGTGGCATAAACCATATCAGCAAATGAACAAATAATCCTGTGATGTTGTGAATGACATTATTGGGACATGCATACAAAGTTGACATCTAGGTTTGTAAGCCGGGTTTTGTTCCTGTCTCTGTATTGTGTGTCAGTAGGTATTCAAAGTAGGAGAGTGTTTGAATACAAACCTACCATCAAAAGCCTAGGAAAAAGAATTATTATGTAGAATGGGCTGGAGACTGTTGATTGTATGTGTGAGAATGGTACATAACCACCAGCGGTCAGCCATAGAGACATCAAATAAACAGACAAAGCAATGCTAACTTCAGTTGGTCAAATATAAACGAACAGCAAACTTATTTGCCAAATGTGGCAAACTTATGTAGCAAGCTTATGATCCAGTGAAGTGACAGTCCATTCCTTTTCAGAATGCACTACCTCTAACTATACAATCAGTATCTCATCTACTAAGGCACAGAGAAATTACAACTTACTTAAAATTACCTATTCCGTCTTGATCAAACTGAGCCTGAATTTTACCTAAAAGCTAAAACAACTACACTGAGGCTGTCATACATTGGGTACAACATGAGAAGACAAGGCTCAAATAGGAAGGCGATAATGTTATAAAAAGATGAAGGACAAATATGAAATGAGTTATTCAATAAAGGAAGCTATGGTATTGAATTTGCAAGATCTGAACAGGGGTGTTAATGAAAGATCTATGAAGGGCATTCATTTTTACAAGTTAGAAGCAACTTCACATCACATAATAATGACAAACTCAGTCATAAGTTACTGACAAACCAGAATTCTCAATAATCTTGGTTTGTCATGAATGAACCAGTCTTCTTTGCACACTGGCTGTTTGCTCCTGCTTGTGGTGTGAGCGTCTAAATCAGGCACTTGGAAAAGCCTTGGACTGCAATCCTAATCAGGATTTCTAGTACAAAATATAATCTTGAATAGATATCATACAATTCCCCAAAAATGCTTGTCCTCTGACCTTGGCCAGTTTCCAGTGGAAGAGTGTTTGATTTCCAGTTTATTGTAAGTTCAATGTCCATGTTACAGAAAATCAGGATTTCTTCCGCCTACCTCCAGCACAAACAGCTGAACAAACCACAGACCTTTGGCCTGTGATGTGTTTGGTATGATATTTGAACTCAAGCACAGCCATCACCCTGAATTTCTGCTTCCTACAAGCCAGAGAAATAATGAATGAGAATTTTTACCTTTACCTTTACCTCAGCTCTCACTCCTTTGGCCCTGGCAGCTCAGTCTAGCATCCTGATTTCCTCTTTCATTCATCCAAATAACTGATAAGTTTTTTAAACTTACAAATACCAAATTAGCTACAAAAGCTCCATTGTGGCATTGCTCCACCCAGGGCTGAACAGTGGTTCCAGTTCTGGCACATGGTTCTCCCAGAATTTCACAATACATCCAGCCGATACCGGTTTCGTACATTTGTCCAAAAATAGTGCAAATGCCTAATCTACACACAGAGATATTCTAATGATCATATAGGATTAGGAATCTATCTTAATTCAGTTTAGACTACTATTCCATCTAACACATTATTGTCTGCACTGATTGGTGGCAATAACCCAAGGTTTCAAAAATGGGTCCTTCTGAATATTTTCTAGAGACACTTGGAATTAGATCTGGGAACCCCTGAACATGCTTTCACATCTTCATATGCTCTACCACTGACTCAACCCTTTCCAACAATAGTTCCCCCATAGTGCAGAAAAAGTAACTTAAGTGCCAACCTGAGTTTATTGTCAGTGTTCAGTTTTCAGAGGTTGCTGCATTAAATCTGCTTTAGCAATAACACCCTTCCAGAAAACTATTATCTATCCCTGACCTGGTGTACACCATACATAAACCTGTAAGCCTAGATATTATATTCTATATAGGTACTGTATTTGCCAGTGTACAAGGCAACTGGCCGCATAAGATGACACCCCCCCCAACATTTCCACTCAAAATATAGAGTGGACGGCTCTGCTGCAGCGCCAGCGCCGGCTGCCCGGGGCTCTGCCCAGGCCCGCTTTGGAAGTTCATGGCCGGCGGGGAAGAGGGCGAGGAAGAGGGGAAGAGGCTGGATGGGCAGCAGGAGGAGGAGGAGGAGGAGGAGGAGGAGGAGGGGGGGGGGAAGCAGGCAGCCCGGTGGCTGGCTCTGCTTCCCTCCCTCCATCCGGACTGCCTGCCTGCCTGCCCACCTGCCTTCCTCCCTGGCCAGCACGGCCCCACGTCACTCACTCAATGGCGGCGGCAGCTCCTTCCTGGCCCAACTGAAGTGCACCCGGCGTACGACTCCCCCCCTTGGAGGCATTTTTTGGGGCCAAAAAAGTCATGTTGTATGCCGGCAAATACGGTATCTAAAGAAATGGATTGTGATCCATGAAAGTTCACACTGAAATACAGTTGTTCATCTTAAAGGTTTGTTCATTTATTTTATTAAATTCATACCCCACCCATCTAAATCAATGGTCTACTCTGGGTGGCACTACAAAATTTTAAAACAATAGAACCAATAGACATGCAAAAATCCAAGATGTTAAAATGTATATATTAAGATATAGCAGGAGGGAAAGCCTGCCTAAATAGCCATGTCTTAAGTTTACTTCTAAAGGCACCCAGAGAGGGAGCCAGGCAAATCTCTACGGGCAAGTTGTTCCAGAGGTGAGGGGCTACTGCCAAAAAGGTCCGGTTCCTTGTTCTTTATGGGCCTCCAACAGCGTTAGGCCCCTCAGTCACCTGGCCTGGCTAGAGTCTCTGGCAGAACTGGGTGGGAGAAGGCGCTCTGCCAGATATTGAGGTCCTAAACCATTTAGGGCTCTATAAGTAATGTTAATAACTTTGAAACCAATGCAGAAATGAATGGGCAACCAATGCAAGGCGGCCAGCGTGGGGGAAATATGTTGGTGCCTCTTTACCCTAGTTAGAAATCTGGCTGTGGCATTTTGTACCATCTGAAGTTTCCTTGTCAATCTCAAAGGCAGCCCCACGTAGAGTGCATTACAGTAATCTAATCTTGAGACTATGAGTGCATGGACCAAAGTGGTGAGCACCCCCACATCAAGATAGGGCAATCCACCGAAGGTGGAAGTGTGCGGAACAGACCACTGATGACACCTGGGTCTCCATGGTGAGCGCTGGGTCCAGATGTACTCCCAAGCTGTGAACCTCACTCTTGGTGGTAAGAGGCATCCCCCAAAAGAGAGGGAGTTTCCCAGACCACTGATGTCCAGGGCGCCCACTCGAAGGACCTCTGTCTTGCCCGGATTCAGTCTCAGTACATTCTCCTGCATCCATTGCTGAACAGCCCCAAGGCAGTGCTCAAGGGATGAAACAGCATCCACTGTTGTTGGAAAAAAGGAGATGTAGAACTGAGTATCATCAGCATACTGATGACATGAAGCCCCACATCCCCTAATGACCCCTCCCAGCGGCCTCATATAATGTTAAACAGCATTGGAGAGATAATCGAGTCCTGTGGAACCCCACAATTGAGGCTCCACGGGGCCAAGAAACTCTATCCAATCTGCACTCTCTGGGGACGGTCCTCCAAGAAGGAACAGAGCCAGGCCAAAGCCAGGCCACCAATTCCCAACTTGGAGAGCCTCCCCCGGAGAATACCATGGTTGACGGTATCAAAGGTAGCTGAGATATCAAGAAGGACCAGCAGAGACATTTTGCCCCTGTCGGCCTCCCTCAGCAGGTCATCAAACAGGGCGACCATTGCTAGATGGCGTGGCCTGAAGCCCAACTGGAAGTTAAAAGCTTTCCATAGACCTTATCTATTGCACGCTGAGCCAGGCAACTCAATGTGTGTAACAGATATTATCTACAGAGACTTCTTAACTGATGGAAATATGCTTTCAAAAGTTACACAGTTTTTATAATTGAGCAATGGGATTTCAGCCACTGAATCAATGGGAACTTGCTAAATTACCATTTATATACATTCCATCTCTCTTCTTAGCGTGGTAGGGAAGCTGCTTGCCCGCGTTGTGCTGAAGAGGCTCCAGGTGCTTGCAGACAGAGTCTATCCAGAATCACAGTGTGGATTTCGAGCCAATAGATCCACCACTGACATGGTATTCTCCCTCCGACAGCTGCAGGAGAAATGCAGGGAACAACAACAGCCACTCCTTCTGGCCTTCATAGACCTTACAAAAGCATTTGATCTGGTTAGCAGGGATGGCCTTTTTAAAATACTTCCCAAGATTGGTTGTCCACCTCGTCTCCTCAACATCATCAGATCTTTCCATGAGGGAATGAAAGGCACTGTAGTTTTTGACGGCTCAACATCAGACCCCTTTGACATTCGAAGCAGAGTGAAACAGGGCTGTGTCCTCGCACCAACACTTTTTGGGATATTTTTTGCTGTCATGCTGAAGCATGCCTTTGGAACTGCAACCGAGGGCGTCTATCTCCGGACTAGATCAGACGGAAAGCTCTTTAATCTTTCTAGATTGAGAGCAAAGACCAAAGTACAACTGAAATGCATGCGGGACTTCCTCTTCGCAGATGATGCAGCCATTGTTGCCCACTCTGCCGAAGACCTCCAACAACTCATGAATCGTTTCAGCAAGGCCTGCCAAGACTTTGGACTAACAATCAGCCTGAAGAAAACACAAGTCATGGGCCAGGGGGTGGACTCACCTCCTTCTATTACCATCTCCACAAAAGAATTGGAAGTTGTTCATGACTTTGTGTACCTCGGCTCAACCATCTCTGACACCCTCTCTCTAGATGTCGAGTTGGATAAACGCATTGGCAAAGCAGCCACCATGTTCTCTAGACTCACAAAGAGAGTATGGCTCAATAAGAAGCTGACGACACATACGAAGATCCAGGTCTATAGAGCATGTGTCCTAAGCACACTCCTGTACTGCAGTGAGTCCTGGACCCTTCGTGCACGGCAGGAGAGGAAGCTGAACACCTTCCATATGCGTTGCCTCCGACGGATTCTTGGTATCACCTGGCAGGACAAAGTTCCAAACAGTGTAGTCCTAGAACGAGCTGGAATTTTCAGCATGAATACATTACTGAAGCAGCGACGTCTACGTTGGCTGGGGCACGTCGTGGGAATGACTGATGGTCGGATTCCAAAGGATCTCCTGTATGGAGAATTAGTGCAGGGAAAGTGCCCCAGAGGGAGACCACAACTGCGATACAAGGACATCTGCAAGCGAGATCTGAAGGCCTTAGGAATAGACCTCAACAGATGGGAAAACCTGACATCTGAGCGTTCAGCCTGGAGGCAGGCACTGCATCACGGCCTCTCCCAATTCGAAGAGACCCTTGCCCAGCAGGCCGAGGCAAAGAGGAAGTCACAAAAGCAGCAAAAGCAGGGAGCCAGACAGGGGACAGATTGGATTTGTCTTCAGTGTGGAAGGGACTGTCACTCTCGAATTGGCCTTCTCAGCCACACTAGACGCTGTTCCAAATTCTCCATACAGAGCACATTACCATAGTCTCTCGAGACTGAAGGATGCCTATGATGACATTCCATTCATTGAATTGTAGTTGTGACTAATACTGGATTTAGGCCATTGTTTTCTTAAACAATAGTTGTTAACAACAGATACTTCAACTGATTGAGGAGGACAATATTTTTAAAAATTGCAATCTCAAACATTTTGCATTTTGTATACCAGCCATAGAAATCATTTATTTACAGAACAATATGTATCACCACGTCTACCAGTTATCCACTGATCAGGAGAGCTAACAGCAGTTAAATAAATAATAAAATACAATAATGATTACAAAATAATAGTAATACACCAGAGACTGGAAATTCAAACAAAACATTTAATAAAACTTGTAAAACAAAACCTTGCCTCAACAGTAGGACTTTCACTATATAAACAAATGCTACCCAAGAGAATGCCAACCTAATCCATATTGATGTACAGTGGTGCCTCGATTGACGATGTTAATTTGTTCCAGCGAAATCGCTGTAGAGCAAAAACGTCATCAAACGAAATAAAAAAACCCATTGAAACGCATTGAAAACTGTTCAATGCGTTCCAGTGGGCTGAATACCTGCTCATCCAGCGAAGATCCTCCACGGGGTGGCCATTTTTGGTGCCTGTAGTGCGAAAAATCAGTCCTAAAAACAGTGGGGAGCCATTTTCTTCAGCCGGTGGCCATTTTGAAACCTGACAATCAGCTGTTTGCTGATCGTCGTAAAGCGAAAATTGGTTCCCGAAGCAGGGAATCGATCATCGCACAGCAAAAAAACAACAACACCCATTTAAACCATTGGTTTGCGGTTGCAAAAGCAATCGCAAAAATATCAACGTTAAGCGGATTCATCGTTAAACGGGGTAATCGTCCAGCGGGGCACAACTGTATTTATTCAGCAAATTTTCTCAACAGGGTTAATTAATCACAGTCCCAAAAACAAGAAAAAGAGCCACCAAAGAGCAACCAAGAATGCATCAAAAGCAAGGCAAAGAACTGGCCTGTTGGATCCAGCTATCCTAGTCTAGATTGGTAATTTCTGATTCTCTACAGTCAGAAAGAATTTTGGGAATCTTATAATTCACTTTATGCTGTACAATTATTATATTGATTTGAATGCATTTATGAAGACGAAGCACACAATGCAACTGAGCTCAAAGCGATGTCTAATAAAAATTGAACCTATGCTCATTCCTGATTAAAAACTGAGCCCACCCTCACATTTGAGAGCAATGGTCAAAGCCATTTTACTTCCTGTTATGAAATACAAACAGCTATACTGTTTGTAGGTTTCACATCTAATGTACTTGTATAACTAAGGTTTTTTTCTGAGTAGCTTTTCATTTCTCTTGGTCGACTGGTGCAGCTGTAGCTGTTGGAATCTGCTAGTGAAAATGATATAAAATTTCATTTTGATTTGGTTTTGAACAATTTACTAGGATTTGACAATTTCTTCTTAATTAGGACAAGAACACTTGAGGTTTTAAAAACATAAGCATGGAAGGAAGTGAAACTGACCGGTTTCTTCAATCCTAATATTTCACATGCTCTGTGATTTCTTATTCTGACTTTATGTACAACTTTGTTGGAAGAATTCTGGAAGATTTATTGAGGATGGACTGGTGACATGTTTTTAAAATATGTAAATACATAAACAAATACAGCATATTAATTGTAATCTGGAAGATGGAATCAGGTGTGATTGGTATCTACAGTCTCTCTGTGTACAAGTGAAGAAGAAAATGAAGCAAGTGTTCATAAGACTGTTGGAGAGAAACTGAATAGCGATCAGGCAATGTATTTTATGCTCTTTGATGCAGCTCTGCCCGTATTCTTATTAATCAAATACAGAACTGGCTCAACTGACTTGTCAAGTAGAGCTATGATTAGGAAAAAATTAAAATATGCCTCATTTGCAAGCACTTACTCCAATGCCTTACACTAGAGTTCGCAATCTCTGCTAAAAGCATTTTATGAAGCTTCTTACATAAAGCTCTCATCCAACTCTGCAAAAAGCTTTTCTTGAAGATCCAGTTATATCTGCTCTTTAATACGATGGCTGCCCAGAAATGTGGTGGTCATATGAGATACAGATACAGTGCCTAAAATAGAATGTACAGTGTATTAAACCCCAGGGCTTCAGAGATCAACCCTCTAAAATGTCCATAGATTTTACAGTTCATGAAAAAGCAGTGCTCGTTGTGAACTATTGTATCTTGTGCCGACATCACTCAACAAGTAAGAAATACCTGTGCACCCGAAGGAGTAGTTTTGCTGCAATTATTTATAGAGCTGCTCATTTTTAACTCAAATATCTCTGATGCAGCTTTCATTTCCTGATACAGTGGATGAGTGGGGTAGACAGAATATATGTCATTTCTACCTGTCTCTGGTGTTATAATATCCCTTTAGCCTTGCTGGCCACCAAACATCGCTTGTCAGAGGTATGGACAGAAGTGCTTTGCAAAGAGCAGAGCATAAAAAAGTTACCAGAGCAATGCAGGCTAGGAGATTCTAGGAGTTCCCCAACACAGAGAAACATTTTTTCCCTTGAATCTAAAAGTCGTTTCAAAACCTCCAGTTAAATCTTTCTGACATGAACTTATCTTCCAGGCCTAATAAGTTGAGGGTGATTGCCACTGTAATGAAATTTCATGTCTTAATAAGCATGGAAGAATTAAAAAACAGCACCACACTTTTGATTAAAATTAACCACCCCTCTAGCTCTTAACACTATACTTGCATTTGTAACACATTTTGTGCCACACCCAGTTTGGACCTTAGTAAAGATATCAAGCTGAGAAAGTTCTATATCTTGGACAATAGTCACATTAGTATTTATAGACTAAAGGAGATTTGATCTGGGGAACTACTGGCCACAAGACATGAAATAAACGGGGAGATGGAGCTTAAGGTCACTTTTTCTAGAAAGGAACTGGCTATCAGTGGAAGGAAGATATCTGTACAAAGGTGCTTTTAAAAAACTGTAAATAAGCTTTGCAGGTGTTCTAACAGCAGTTGGTCTGTGAAACCAGCAAAGCCTCAGATATATCCCTGTTACGATCTTCCCCAGCCATACCATTAGGCACAGTGATGCAACATGTTTCGTGTCATGAAAAGGCAGCAAAGTATTAATTGGTTGCTGTAGGTTTTTCAGGCTGTTTGGCTGTGTTCTGAAGTATTAATTATTTCACTGGCTAGAATCATGTCCACTTACTCACTTGCAAAAGGGCAATCACATAAGCATTCCTCTTCCACCCAAAGGCTCTCCTTCATAGGCCCAGTCGTGCTGTATTTGCAAAATTCGGCACACAATCATTTGCACGGGGAAAACCCACTATGTGATTGCCTTAACGTGCACAGAAAACACCAACAGGATTATGGCTTTTATTGTTATTGTATTTCTCCTGCAAAGGAAATCTACTTGTGAAATTTTCTGCCTCAGTTGTCAAAATCACCCAAATAACGTACTGTGCATCTTGAGCTGTATGAGCCTGGGAAATATTTGGTGGTCTACTGCAGGCAATAATAAAGTACCAACCTTGCTCCTAATAGTGTACAGCCAAAATTTATGCTTATACTCTTAAAACTCTACCTAAGACAAGCTGGTCCTTATCAAGGGCTGCAACAGCTAGCCCAGACAAATAATGTTTGTCACTCCTTTTCTGTCCTGACTCCAACCTAGTCAACTGCTGTCTGTTGCATAACAGTACCTCTTACCCGATTATAACCTCAAGTTGACATGAGGTTAAGGTGGCTTGGCTCTTTTTCTGATGATATATAATAGCACTGGTAAGATCTGGAGTCCGATCATTTCTCCTTCCCCTCTTCATAGAAGTAATATAAATATATCCTCCTATCCATTACTATTTCTAGAGATGAGGCAGTGCTTACCAAGTGCCAATTCTCATTGTCTAAACTGGTTTATACAGATCGGCAGAGCAGTTATTCAGTATCTGTTGATGTACTCGTGTCTTACAGAGTGACTTTGTATCATTGATAATGAGGAATAAGAGACAAGACATTTTTCACCTTGGAGGAAACTGGTTTTTAAAATACATTTGAAAAATCTTTTTATTAATAATAGAACTGTGGAGCTGGAAGGGACCCTATGAATCATCAAGTCCAGCCCGTCAAGGAGGCACAGTACTAGCCCCTGGGAGAACTTTTATTCCGGTTGTAAGTTGTGTTGTATATCATTCAAAATGGCTACACGGGCTTTACAATCATGGCATTTTAGAACAAACTGGCACCTTAGCACTCTAGCATCCAATTATATTCAATCCCTCATCATGCCAAAAAGCCATTTTCTTCTGTGGTTTTTATTGTCCTTTTGTAGATAATTGTTTACCACTATTATAAATAATATTTTTGACAATTTTTTTACTTCAGTCATGAGAATGGCTGATGGTCGGATTCCAAAAGATCTCCTGTATGGAGAATTAGTGCAGGGAAATCGCCTCAGAGGGAGACCACAGCTGCAATACAAGGACATCTGCAAGCGGGACCTGAAGGCCTTAGGAATGGACCTCAACAGATGGGAAAACTTGGCATCTGAGCATTCAGCCTAGAGGCAGGCAGTGCATCATGGCCTCTCCCAATTTGAAGAGACGCTTGTACAGCAGACTGAGGCAAAGAGGCAGTCCCGAAACCAGCAAAATCAGGGAGCTGGACAGGGGACAGATTATATTTGTCTTCAGTGTGGAAGGGATTGTCACTCTCGAATTGGACTTCTCAGCCACATTAGACGCTGTTCCAAGCCCTCCATACAGAGCACGTTACCATAGTCTCTTGAGACTGAAGGATGCCTATTACTTAATTTTTTAAATGTATCTCATTTTATGCCAGTATGACTTAGATAAGGGGACTTAGACGTAGACTGATGATAGAAATTATATATTATTATATATGTGTGTATATATGATGTTAGAAATTACACACACACACACACACACAAATTATATATATTATATATAATGTTTGGATTGCAGAGTACCACACAGCCCCAAACCTTACAGACACAATTTACTTTGACATAGGTGAGCATGTGTTAAAACAATCTTAAAACATCGCAATCAGCATCAATTCAAAATAAATACCACCACCCTTTATGAGTGTTTAAAACAGCTCACTTTCTAACCAAAAAAACTGCATACTTAGCTGTATGTCATGTGAGCAGAAACTTTTAAATTTATCTCAAGTGTGCTCAATCTGACCAAAAAAACAAACAAACAAAAAAGGAATATTAAAACATGTAGCCATGCCCTCACTCTCTTTTAGCTTAAGTCTGTACTCGTGTAATGGTAATATTAATAATAACCAACTTGGCAACACTGTTAATATATATATCAGGGAAGTATATACAAATAGATTTAAAATAAGGTATATGTCACCAAATCTTTTCTGTGCTCAGTGTTTATCCACAGAAAGACCATCCACAGTAATTTTGTTGCCCTTTCCAGCTCACGTTATGCATGTTTGACAATATTAGTTCATGCTATCAGATGTCAGGTTGGCAAACAACATAAAATCTGTTCTTTCTCTCCATGGAGCAATTTTCTTGGCAAGTAACTCATTTTAATCTCTCCAAAAATTGATCAGGAATTACCCTGTGTGTTTAACGGAGCTATGGGTATCTATATATTAACTAGATACAGACACCCATGTTTGTACAGGTACCTAGTCCGAACAAGTAAATTAATGGCCCAAATCCCCTTGTCTAAGTCATTCTGGCATAATGCAAACAGCATCACGTTTGGAGTCAAATTGTACCAAGTGTAGAAATCACTATGGACATTATCAGTTGCATACCGAGTTGTATGACTCAGCATGCAACTGATAAAATGCTATAGTGATTTCTTAATTTGGGGCAATTTGCCTCGAGTGGTTATGACCTTGGCACAACTACACAAAAATGTGTAGTTTTGTGGTCCCAAAAATTGGGGGCAATTTTTGGGACCACACTTTGCAATTGCTTGTCCATCTTTTTGACCAAAATGAAAAATGAGACGGGAATACTTTTCTTAGCGTTTCGTACTGAGTCGTCTGCCTTTGCACTGTGGGATTTTATCTCACCACCAGTTGCACCAGGTATCTTTATTTACTGTACATTTTTCTGTTCCCATTAATACCCATAGCACAGCATAAAATTAAACAGGTTGTAGTAAGGATAACATACTTATTGCAAATTATTGAAAGAATGGACTAAAGAGACCTCCTATTTATGTGGAATAACAGAAGTCCCCTGACTCAAAGTAAAAGCTTATATTTCTTGAACATCCACTCTGTCCGGAAACTAGAACAGTGTTGTGTCCATGTTGATCTGTTGCTGAAAAAAATGGATTCCAAATCTGTGCCTATATATAAGGACTTCTATTCAAAGTTTTTATGGGGATGAATGAGGTAGATAATGCAGCACCATGCAGGTGTGTTATTGATTCCCTAGACATGTTGCCAGTAAGTAGCCAGCAGCACTGCTACTAGCTGGATAGCAAGACCCAAATGATATGGGCAATTGGCAAATATTAAACAAGTTACTTTTTAGAGTTTTAAAAATAGCTGAACATCTAAGCTATCAAGGCCAGTGGAAAATTCAGTTAATTCAAATCAAATTGGTGGCAAACAAAAATAATGTGAACTCCTTTAAGGTGATGCAAATTGTTATGTGTGATGGGAAAGCTAATGCTCCTATGGGACTTATAAGACCAATATTTCAAAATTCTCCACCAATCAATTCACAAAATGGTATTTTACAGAGTGGCATAGCACTTGACAAGTTTCTTTAACTCAACGTATTTCTGTGGTGTTGGCAGAGGAACCATGATGTATAGTTTCTGTGACTTAACTATGTTACGTCAAAGGGGTTTCCTTACTGCTGTACAGTGGTGGCTTGACTTACGAATGTCCCGATTTACGGCTATTTCGAGTTACGACCAGCTCCGGCTGCAAAATTTTGCTTCGACTTGTGGCTGGAGCTTCAAGTTACAACCAGGAAATGGTAAGGAAAAAAGGTGGGGAATTCAAATTGCTAACTGTTAGTGGCAAAGAGGCTGCTTCTTTGTAGCTATTTCACCCCAGCAGTTAGAGATTGTGCAATCGGAGGAGGCTTCGGACTGCCTGGTAAAGTAAGGTGCTGCTTTCTGCTTTTAAAAAACTATTCTTGGTGTGTATTGCAGTGTGGTTTTGGGGTGGGGGGGTTATGTTTTTGTGCTGTGATGGGTCTTGCAGTTTGTTTTTTTGGTTTTTCCCCCCATTTCCGATGGGTCTTGTGGGGTTTGTTTGCTTTTTGCTTTTTTTTGCATTTCCGATGGGTCTTGTGGGGTTTGTTTGCTTTCTGCTTTGCTTTGTTTGCATTTCCGATGGGTCTTGCACGGTTTGCTTGCTTTCTGCTTTGCTTTTTTTGCATTTCCGCTGGGTCTTGCATGGTTTGTTTGCTTTCTGCTTTGCTTTTTTTGCATTTCTGAAAGGTCTTGCATGGTTTGTTGGCTTTTCTTTTTTTCCCCTTCGGCTGGAATGGATTAATCACGTTTCCGATGGGTTTTGCAGTGGTTTTATTTATTTATTTATTTATTTTTGTGATTTTTTTCCCCTTCGGCCAGAACAGATTTATTGCATTTCAATGAATTCCTATTGTGCTTCGACTTACGACCATTTTGAGTTACGACCAGAGTTCCGGAATCCGTTAAGTTTGTATGTCAAGGCACCACTGTATTTAGAGAGAAAACAAGATACATCAGAAGGAATTCCCTAATCTCTCATGGGGTGAACTTCAGTTTCTCTTTAGTAAATGCAAAGACCTTTATTTATAAGTACTACATGGCATCAGATGTTGGTTATTTCTGGAGACCAGTAAACATAGATTAGCAGTTCCTTCTGCAGTAATCTAACTAGACAACTAAGCAAATAGCTTTGCAGCTTTGTCTCCTTCCATGAAAAAGAACTGTAAAGTCTCTCTGGCTAAAACTGAAACTTGTGTGCCTCTTTTACCTTGCAGAATAGAAATAATATGCTCAAGCTTAAATTACAGAGCTAACTACTCCATGGAAACAGTTGTATAATTAATGTTCTGTTTCTTTGCTTCACTGCTATCTTTCCAGGAGCTTACCTGCAACGAAGTACGTAAATGGTGGTGGTTTTGTGATGAGGGATCCTAGCCCAGGATCCAGCAATCAAGACACGGAGACAAGTGTCATGAACCAAAAGCTCTCCTCACCCTCAGTGAGAGGTTTATTTTATAGTACAGAGTAAACAATCCTAACAGCTAGTAAGCTTCATAGTCATGGATTACATCCGTGCGTTAATCAGCAATGCTAACGAGTAGGTGTGTTATCAATGTTTTGTCTTCATGCAAGGCCTTGGCTCCAGATAAAGGCAAGATGATCTAATTGTTTTCTGGCTACTGAATCAGGGTCAACATGACCTCTCCAGACGTGGTTTGCCAGCGACCTAGATGAGGTCACATCTCCCCCTTTTCTTTAGCCGTTGATAATAAACCTGTCGAGGTGATAATGGTTTTGTTTTGGAGCATGAAGACATGAAAAGATTTAGTAAATTTGGCAGGCATTGCAAGAAGCAGCAAAAGGCAATTAAAATGAACCCAGACATGATAAGCCATTGCACTACCTTTCGAATCCAGCCCACAGGTAACCAGCTCCAGAGAGCATCCCACCATGCTGGACCGATTTGCTCTTTGATAGAGGCTGCATAACTTTTTAGAGTGTTGATCTGTTGTTGAATTCTATTGCTGTTGTCTGTTAGATTAAAGCAACACATTTCTTTTATGGCTTCACAGCCCAAATGCTGTTGTAATAATAGATAATCAATAGCAGCCCGATTGTCCAAAATGGCTTGTCGCAGTTCCTGCTGTTCAGTTGCCAATAAACTGATAGCAGTGGAAGTAGTGTTAATGGTTTTTGCTAATAAGCAGGCAATTCGTGCAGTGTTGCGAGCATTTACTTTTACCATAGCTGGTAAGCCTACAAAACTAAAATAAGAGCAGAATATTCAGCTTTTGAGTATAAGATTACATTGTAATATGAGTGATGTTTCTGGTACAATTCCATTGGAGATTGCCAGGGTTCAGAACCCCCCAGGAACCTTTGCTTGGGTACAGTTTATAATGCGGGCACATGTGTTGACTGCATTAGCAACATGAGGTGTAAGTACCTGAAATGCTTCTGCAGGCAGCTGTTGTTGAATAGGTCCCCAATTCGGTAGAGAGGAATATTGTATCTGTGACTCATTCATGAGTTTACTTAATCCTGAGTCAGTACCAATATTACCAGGGGCTTTACAGACTGGAACAAGACAAGTACTTAATAAGCCATGTATGTCAGGTACTTGAGAAAGACAGAAGTCAGTAGTGTTAACCTCCTCAGCAAGACGAACCCAAATGTTATATTGTAAGCGATCGTGTAAAAGCAATGCATGTGTTGGTGCACACAACATAATTGGAAAGATACAAATAAAATACATTACAATAGTAAGAGCAGAGTTATAATTAAGAATGGTGATAATGGCGGCCAGAAAATTCTCGGGTGTAGGTTCCATCTGAGTAAATTGCAAAAGTCCTGCGGCCTCTGCTGAGAGAGTCTTAAGGGCACCCCAAGTGACAGGTGGTGGCTGAGGCTCCTGCTGTTGCCATCTCTGTTCCCTTGGTGTCATCCTGGGACTGTTCTGGCGTGAGCTGAAGTCTGGGATTGGAGTGGTCAGATGTCGAGGCCACAACATGATGTGGTCGCACCGAGCTGGCACCCTCAAAGGACCGTCTGGAGTGTCAACCGCCACGTAATCAGCCAACCTGGACCTGGAGCTTCCGATAGCGAACTAAGGGTTGGACACCTAGAGTGTCTATGAACACAAGTGGTTAGTTTGGAAGAAAAGGAAACAAAGGATTTAATAAAAAGATAAAGGACAAAGCATTGATGAACTTTAAACGAACGTGGAAGCCTTTATTGGACTTTGTAGGTCTTTGACTGTAATAAAGAATGATGATATATAGATAAGGAGACCTTTAAAACTTTGAGTATGAACAATTATTAATGCAGTAACTATTGAAATGATTCTTAGAAGGAAGTGAAGAGAATTGATGCAAGAGTGAATTCTTTATACATGAGACCATGGATTCTTTATTCATGAGACCCATCCTTGAGACCCAGGCCTAGGGATAGTCCAGGGATAATTCCCCCTTTTCTTTTAATTCTGCTAAGGCTGACTTAATACCAAAAGTATCCATGGGCCATAAGTGATTTGGCTCTAAACCATGTGGATTGGGATAGATACGTAAGTTCAATTTGATTAGCAATATTAAAGACTATTTATAGCAGCAGCCAACTTTGCTCTTTGAGTTGTTGTTTTCAGTCCTGTAAACTTGGATCTTTCAGAAACATGTGAACACAGATAAAACCTGATCTTGTAATTGTACAGTTAGCTGGCATGAAAAGAAAATTTAGATAGATATCTCCCAATGTGGAATGTTCTAATTAGGGAGGTATTCAAACATTGTCACATATAGTATAACTCCTTAAAGCTTTAAACACAAAAACGTGAGTGTGGTGTGTGAACAGCTATGTATAAACACTACAGCATTTCTTCAACCTATCTACTGGGCTTAGCTTATATACCCCTATAGGACCTAAATATGGAAAGATACATAACCAGAATTAGCTAATAAGCTCTATGTTTTACCATCAGCAGAACCATTGCAAAATCCATCTCTGCGCAATCAGTGAGTCATAAGCATCACCTTGTTTCCATTGCTAGGAGTGCATGAACACAGCAGACTGCTACAAGGAAAAAGGCAGAAAATGTTAAGGTACACAGAACTGTTGCATAGAAATATCTGGAGAATTAAATGTTAAATGTGCGCTTTCCACAATTTCTTGCCCTGTAGACTTAAAAAGAAATCCTATGCTTCAGGGTGATTCCTTATTGAGCACACAAGATATTCAAATACAGTGTTGGATCACATGTCTTAAAGCAAGTAACAATTAAAGTCATAGAAAAAAAATTCAAAAGCTGTCACGTAACAAAACCTCAAGAAGATGAACTGTCTGTGAGGAGAATACAAGATGCTGGGAAGAAAACAAATGGTTAATTGACAGAAAACACAGAGAAGCAGGCGCTTGTCTTTTGGAGAATTCAACATTACCTGCAGACAACAAAAAAAATTAGCAAAAGTTGATTACGGCACTATCTGGAACAAGCTTTGGCAACACAAATCTGTAACTGCTTTAATGCGGGAGTACAAGTTCAAAGGAGTGTCTGATAAGTGCATCTTTCACTAATTGTAAGCCTATCCTTCTAGTTAGGGATGAAGAAGAGAACTGTAATTGACAGCCGTGGTATAGCTAAGATTGGCAGACCATCCACGATGAAGTTGTTGAGAGATCATGTGTATACAATGCTAAAACTGACATGCAATAGATGTGTTAAAGATGCAAAATTTTTATGCTCAGTCTGTTTATTCCCTCTGAGGTTGCACAAGCATATTTACAGGAGTTAAGTGTTAACAAATGATTCTCTCTTAGACTGTCCGAGATGAATAGCATTCTCTTGCAGAACGCCCAGAATCGCTGATAAGAAGTCTGGGCTTTACGCCAGGCTATGACCTAGAGTTTTCTACTTCACAGAGCAGGGAAAACAATACAGACTTTATGTCCTAGCAGGCTGCACTGTATCCGTGGATGAGATTAGACCCATCACGCTGAGATATTTAGGAAACTACTAAGTAATGCAAGGTATGATAGAGGAACAATGCTTTAAATATGAAGTGAATACTAGCTTCCATACATGTCCCAGTATTTTTACTGCTGGGTCACTAATTAAATTACCTGTTGATGAATGACTGGCCTCATAACAAAAAATTACCTGTCAAAATGCTTAGGTGTCATCATGGAGCTGTGACCATAACACAGTCCTATAGACTTGAACAGCCATAGACTCAGAGCAAATTTAACCCTATGCAATAATGGCTCTTTGACAGTAATCTCAAAAAAACTTTTACATCTGTTGAATTTATTTTGCCTCTTATGACTGTAAGAAATAGGGAAAAAGCTTTCGGATTTTCTGAGCTTTAAACTAAGAATTGTTTCTCTGAAATTCAATACTTATTACCCTTTAAACCTATTACCCTTTAATATCTGGCCAGCTGATAAGACAGAAGAAAGCGCTCCTTAACGACAGCATTCAGCAGAAAAGAACATAAACAGTTCCTGACACAAGCAATCATTTACTCGGAGATATAGCAAACTGCATTTAGCAACCATGAGATCAACTCCTGTGGAGGTGCAACAGCTGCCCCCTTACTCGGAGACGTAGCAGACTACTACCTGCACAGAAGACACACAGCAAGCTTCCCTTGCAAACATGACCTGAAATAACTCTCGCAAATCCCCTGGGGGCTGCCCTGGGGGCTGCCCTGAATCCCATTTCTCTCCGCTGTAATGTGACCTCATCAGCAATGTGGCTGGTGCGTCCAGACCTGCCCAGAAAGGAGGCAAGCAGTCAGCTGTTTCCCCTGTTTTGGCCATCTCTGGTCTTTGAAGACCATCAGTGGCTGATGCAAGATTAATTTTCATTTGCTTAGGGCAAATGATTCCTTCCTCTTGTGGCAGGAGACCCCTGTTCCAGTCACTAGGGACTGGCTGTTGGACAGATGAGCATTTGGGGAGAGCCTCTGTCCCTTTGTCTGTAAGACTGAGTTGCAGTTCACAGACCCCTTGAGATGGGAGCAAGTCACAGCAAGCAGAAACAGCGGCCTCATCTCTCTGAGCTAAAATCACACAGGCAGGGTCCAACACAGGAGGACTGCGAGGCATCCCAGGCGGTTCCGCAATTAGCAGGGAGGCCGAAGGGAGGGGAAGAAGAATTTGAGGGAGTTGTTTAAACAAATTACTTTCACCTTCTGGAGCAAAAAGAATGTTACGTTGGCTCACTGGGGTCTCTCGTATGCCAGATACTACACAACCCTCTCGAGAACTCTCACTTAAAGTTTCAGTTTTTTCCTCTACAGGAGCAGACGGTAAAGGATCTAAATTTGGTGGAGGCAATGCTGAAGAAGCAGCAGCAAGGGGGGCCGGTGGAGGCAGCGCTGTAGAAGCAGCAGGGGGGGCTAACACAAACTGCGGAGATGAAAGTTTTTCCTCTGCTCCTTTTAAAAGCAAATTGTAGTTTCCATGAAATACAGAGAGTGCCTCATAAATAACTTTCCAAGTTAACAAACATGTAATACTTGCTCTTGGCTCTGACTGCAATTCTTTCCCTATCTTTTGCCAAACTTCTAACTTCAAACTTCCATGCATAGGATACCAAGCACAACTCTGATCTATCTCACTTAACAATTCCAATATTTCTTTATCTGACACTTGTCTCTTGCAATTCTGCTGAACGAGCCTACTTAGCTCTCGAGCGTGTTGCTCCTGTTCCTTAGTATATGAAGAGCCCATGCTTACCCGGGAGCTGACGCTGGGTGCACGAAGACTATTCCAGTCGAGGGCAGCAGGGTGATGGGAGCTGGGCCTACATCAGAAGAATGTCGGCTCGGCTGATGGGAGCTGGATGATCACGTCGGGGTCACCAACTGATGAGGGATCCTAGCCCAGGATCCAGCAATCAAGACACGGAGACAAGTGTCATGAACCAAAAGCTCTCCTCACCCTCAGTGAGAGGTTTATTTTATAGTACAGAGTAAACAATCCTAACAGCTAGTAAGCTTCATAGTCATGGATTACATCCGTGCGTTAATCAGCAATGCTAACGAGTAGGTGTGTTATCAATGTTTTGTCTTCATGCAAGGCCTTGGCTCCAGATAAAGGCAAGATGATCTAATTGTTTTCTGGCTACTGAATCAGGGTCAACATGACCTCTCCAGACGTGGTTTGCCAGCGACCTAGATGAGGTCACAGTTTTGCAATTATAGTTCATGTTCACAGGTTACAACCTGTCAAATGCAGTAGTATTATATGGGTCAAGTGATTAAAACATTCCTAATTTACTTTTCAGATGAAAACATGTGAAATGGGCCACCAGCTCAATTAATCAAACCAAGAGCTGGTCCCAAGCCATTAGAGCTCAGTGACCTTGCTGGTTTAACAAATGAATTGGATCTACGTATTGACTCAAGTGTGGGCTTTGAAATATTGCATTGCCAGATGGCTGTTTTAAGTTTTTGTGTAGACTTGAAAAGACACAGCACTTTTTTTGCTCGACAAATATTCATATATATAAAAATCAAACTGTGAAAAAAAAACTCACCCCTTTTCAGGGTTTGCACAGGCAAGATTGCAAAGAGTGGAAAATCCTCTCTGAAAACATTTATGTGGCACCAAGCAACATCTAACTCTTTAACTATGTTTCTTCTTGTTCACTAGGGGCTTGTGAGAAGAGTGTCTTGATTTTACTGCACAGGAAATGCTGTAGGAAAGGACACCCCAAGTTATGGGGAGATTTTTTTTTCAAGTGCTAGCAAATGCAGCAGGGTCAAGTCTTAGTGGGCGGATGAGAAAACAAATACAGCTTAGAAGTGGGAGAAGAAAATACAGTGTGAAACTAAAAGAAGGTGGCATGGGGATGGAAAGTGTCCCAGGATTTGGAGGAGATGCTCAGAGGTAGAGGCCGGGTGACTAGAACACTCAGCCTGCAGTGGGTGATCACTCATTTCTCTGACAAGTACAGAATGTACCAGGAAACAAATGTGTGAGACACAACTTTAACCTGGGAGAGCCAGGCAGATATTAGGCAGAGGCTGTTGTTATCCTGAGCCTTCAGGGCATAAGGAACTATTGCAACAGGCATACAGTCAAAGTTTCTTGAACAATCTGCTTGTCAGAAGTAATCTTCCCGACCCACCAACTCTCATATTTTTGTTAGCCTTCACATCTCACTCACCTAAGCATCTGAAGAGGTATTGGTATATGATTCCTATATGACTGATCATGTGTGTCCATGTATCAAAAAACTGAAAAAAATAGGGGATCATAGTTTTTGGTTGCTCTTTTGAAACAGACTTTCTAGATAGTCTAGGACAAGTATGTGAGGAGCAGGGGATGAAATTGCCCATTCACTGGGAGACCATACCATTGGTGTTTTATCTCTGTGAGAAACAAAGCTCCAAGGCCAAAGCAAATTAGCAAAGAATGGTTTCAGCCAAAGAGAAGGGAAGGGGAGATAAGTTATTCTCTACTTTGTAAAGGATAAGAGTGATTCAAAGCCTGGTTGGCACATCTCATTGAAGGATTGCATATTGGAATGATGCATATAAAAATGGAGAGAGATGTTACTTAGTTTAGCCTAGTCATCTCTATGTTATGCTCAACTACTGCCTTGTTTCCTGATTTATACTTTACATATGCTCTGGAACTATGCTGAAATTTTTCTAGAATATAGTATTAGCGTAGGACAGCTAGGTTTCTTGTTTTCCAGAATTATTCTCCCCTCAAACCTTTTTGAATGCTCATTTGCTCCAAAGCTTTTTGACTGCTTCTGTAGCTTTTGAAATTGTTTGGAAGCTTTGTTCTTGTTGACTTTTTTCAACATCTTTAATAAAACATAAAATGTTACAGTTGTTTGGTTATTTGGGGAATAAGAGGATTGTTGGTACTAAAGACAGGCCTTGCCTCAATCACCTACTGGGAGCCTATGTATTTTGTGAGTATTACTATTTTGCAAAATTGCCATAAGAATCCACTTATCTTTGTGGATTTTTGGTAACTCCCTGGTCCACTAAGTAGTCAGATTGACTTCAGACTGTTAGGAAAGTAACAGGAAGAAAGATTTCCCCCAGACATCAGCACCTTTGGCCTCCTTGAACTTTACTTACATCAGGAAAGCCTGGGCAGTGTGGTTCAGTGATTAGTGTGGGCTTTTCTGACCCAGCATAAGCTTGACACCTTGCATGTATACATATATGTATAGGTATATATATGGAAGCACACCTCAGGCATATCCCATGAATAATATGCACTTGATTATTAAGTGCCCTGCAGATTCTGTAAATGATAACTGACTATGCAGAAAGAAAAGAAGTCAAAACAGAAACCTGTCTGCAAAAAACATACTGAACTCAGCTGAGGATTTGTCCCAGGGCAATGTACTATTATTCTGTGTTATTAAAAATCTGTAACTCTCCATCTCAGTAGGAGAAATTATTTTCACATAGTGTATCCTTGTAGTGGCTTTGGGATTCTTCAGTATGGACTTAATTTTTATTTGATACTCCCAAATATCTCTACCAATATATGTTCCTGTCAGACTGTATGATTTTTTTTCCTACTGAAAGAAAATAATAACAGCTTCCATGATCATTTAAGCTGGCATTTCAGCTTACAGCTACATATGAAAAGTCAGCCTGAAGCTATGCTGAAATTACTACCATGTTTTCCCGAAAATAAGACAGGGTCTTATATTAATTTTTGCTCCAAAAACACATTAGAGCTTATTTTCAGGGGATGTTTTATTTTTTTCATGTGCAACAATCTACATTTATTCAAATACAGTCATGTCACCTTCCTCTGCTTGCTGCACAATGGTGGAGGGGGCTTTCACTTTACTGGGGGTTATTTTGGGGGCAGGGCTTATATTACAGGCATCCTGAAGAATCATACATACTAGGGCTTATTTTCAGGTTAGGTCTTATTTTCGGGAAAACAGGGTAGTTAGGAAGACAGGCACTAGACTGGAGATGGGATTTGTTGAATAAATTTGGGAGCCAACATAAAACATGTCAGAATTGCACAATATAGCACAATACTGTAATTGGTGTATAAGGCATCATATCAGTCTCCACCTTTGTCCCCCTCTATCTTTTAAGGTGAACACAGGGGCATTCATAGAATTATGTTTTCATTGTTACAACAACTCTGTAAGGTAGCTGAACTGAGAAAAAGTGGGCTATGTATCTGTTTGGTTTCAAAGCTGATCAGAAATTTGAAGCAAGGCTTTACTGGACAATGTTTGACACCATCTATTACACTACTTCCAATCCCATTTTTTTAAAATCACTGTAAAGTCATGTGGTATATATTTCAGTAGGCATGTTCACATTGACTTAAATGACTTTGAATAATTTCCATTCTGTTTGTAGAGTGCACCTTTGATTAATTTTTCTAAAGTATAAGCGGTACATCATTAAACTGAGTGTCTCCTAGTGATGCTCCTGGCATGGCCACCATCATCCATGTCCTGGTGGACTTGCTGTGTAAACCGCCCAGAGTGGCCTGAGTTGCCAGATGGTCGGCATAGAAAGAAAGAAAGAAACTGCCAGTTTGTTCTGGGGCTTTATTCAAAATGCTGGTCATGACAGTTAAAGCCATTTATAACTTAGGTCCAAGCTAACTGAAAGACTATACCTTCCTGTACAAGCCCCATGTATACTGAGGTCCTCAGAGCAGTGCTTTCTCTTAGTTCTACCACTCTCCCAAACACATATGGTGAGGATCTGAGAGAGGGTTTTTGTTTGTTTGTGGCTGCTCTCATATTATAAAACTCCCTCTCTTGGGAGGATGTGTTTGGCTCCTTCCTTCCTTTCCTTCTGCTGGCAGGTGAAAATATACTTCTTTAGAGAGGCTTTGAGGGAGCCAGAAGGCTATTAAGATATGGAGATCTTTTAACATTTATAGTTTTAGAATAATGTTTTAAATATGGATATATCAAAGTCTATAATTTTCATTTGTTTTAACTAATTGTTGATTTATTTATTTTTTGTATGCTGCCTTGGGTCCCCAGTAAGGGCGAAAGGTGGGATAAAAATCAAATAAATAAATGCTTTAAGGCTTGCTCTCATTGAGCTAAATCAGGTACATAAGATTTCCCTTAACGAACAGCAGCTTCAGGTCCACTGCTCTCCTTACTAAATCTGATCAATAGCATCCATTTAGTTAATGATGTTGAGTCATGCTGCCAAAAGTAGGTTTTTAATCAGCACCCTTTGTTTCTGCCCTGTCCTCTTTCTAAGCAAGGTAGCCTAAATTGGGTGCTCGTTCAGTTAGTTCACCAAAAGATGAACTTTTATTTTTGAAACACAAATCAGCAAAGGCATTCTCTGTCTCCTACTCCCCTACTCCCCACAAACTACAAGGCAAGCAGCAGAAGCAACAACAACGAACCAGACCGAAGGATTCAGGCACCCTGGGAGTCTAAAAAGGATCATGTCATTGCCTGTTAGATGCAAGAGTCATTGTGAGCTGAAGCATTAGAGGATTAGTGAGTCACTTATACCAGTTCATACCTCTGGAACATCTCCCTGTGGTTTCCACTGCAGTTCAGGAACATTGTTTGTCTGTATGTGTAAGGAGGCTGATGGTAGATAGGAGCTGCAGGTCTCATTTCTGGGAAGAGGGCTTAGCTAATTCCGCCAAATTCCTTCCACTCTCTGTTTCGCTCTTCGAAATGAGAGAATGCTATTACAAAAAAAATGCCTTTTAACGCAATAGCAGCAAGGCATGAGATAACGCAAGAGCAATCTCACATAAAAGCGAAGAAAAGCACATCCTAATGCATCCCGGAGCAGCCTCTGCTGAGCCAGGTGCCTCTGGGACGCCCCAAAACTGAGCAAAAATAGTGGTGGCCATTATGCTGAGTATCTCCGCTCCTGCCCCCTCCCAACTTTTCACTCACTCATCACCACAAGCCAAAGTCAGATACTGTACCGAATTGCGTAGGGGCAAAGTTGATTTGAGAAGTCAGCAAAAGGGGACTAGCATTTCCAGAGATTTTTTTTTTTAAATCTGAGCGTGTGAATGAGGAGTCACGCCACTCCAGAGGCGCACTACTCTGCTCAAAAAGGGCCCTCTGACCCCCTCGAAAACGCATCAGAGAGCCTTGCGGGAGGCGGTGCTGCCCCATATTCACGTCGGCCTTGCGGTGCAGGGCGCCAAGAAGGGCTTTGGCGGTAATGTTGTTGTGCTTTGACTCGAAGGGCCCGGGCGACTGCGCCCAACGGGGACCCTCTCCAGGAAGGGCCCGTCTTGCAGCCTCGAGCGCCGCCCGGCCGCCTTTCATCCGCCCACTCAAATGGCGGGCAGAGGAGCAAGAAAAGAGACTGTGAAGGGAAAGAGGGGGGCGGACAGCCTGCTCGTCAGGTTACTCGCACGGTTCCCTCTGAGAATCCACTGAATGACTCACTCATTCTGGTTCGTTCCTTAGACAGCACCGCGAGCCGAGAGGCGGCGGGGGCGGAGGGGCGGCGGCGGCGCGCTTTCACTCCAGAGCCTGTGGCGGCTCGCTCGCTGTAGTGTTTTGTTCCCCACAGCCAATTTGGAGCAGCAGCGGCACCGCCGCCTCCTCCCTGCCAAGCGAGGCCCGTCGCGGCAGCGTATTCTTCCCAGCTGCTGGGGGGGGGCAGCCCTCGGCGACGGCCAAGGGACAGGCGGGCGGGGGAGGGAGAGGTGAGAAAAGGCCGTGACTTCAGGCGAGGGACCGTCGCCAGCGAGCGGAGAAATCCCCGAGAGGAGCTGGAGAGGGTGACAGCTCCCAAAAGCAGGAGCGACCAGAAAGCAGGCCCGTTTCCTTTCGCGCAGAGCCACCTGTCCCGTTCCCCTTCTGGCTCAGCCCACGCCAAGTTCTTAAGATCAATGCAGAATTAGTTCGCGCTTGCCCTGTTTGGTCGCAGAACAGCAAAAGGATGCAGCTGGCACATCCACGAACCGCTGTTCCTTCCATCCACTTTTATTGTTTGCTTCAATGTATTTGTAGCCTGCCTTTTCTCTTAGTGAGGTCAAAGTGCTACACATAGGTCCCTGCCCCCTCATTTTATTCTCACAACATCCTTGTGAGGCAGGTCAGACGGAAAGCCTGTTTCCACTGCCAGAGTAAAACCGCAGAGAAAGTGTATTTTTTGGATTAGTGCTTAAGTCACATGGACTTTAGCCCAAATACCAAACTTTTGTGGCGGTGTGTGCCACTGCCAGTGCTATAGATGCTGCCACCTTCATCTCTTGTCCACACACACATATATGCAGGACCACAAGGAGAAGAGAGAAGAGGGGGAGGCAGGAGGGTGGTTTCTACCCCCTAGGTGTAAGAAACCCAAACTTTCTACCTAGAAAGCAAGCCAGTGGAAGAGGAAGAAGAGGAACCACCCTTCCTTTGGGGCTCCAGTTCCTGGAGAAACTCTCCCCATGGATCCCCATGGTTTTTATATGTAGAATCACCTCAAATCACAAAAGCATGGGTCCCAGACATTGGTCCCTATAGATCCCCATGAAGTTTACATATAGGATTATACCAAAGCACAAAAATATGGGTCCCAAGCATGGGACCCCATAGATCCCCATGAATTTTATATACTGTATAAATCACAAAAACATGGGTCCCAGGCATGCCTTGGGTTGGTACTCTGTGGGCACAGATGGGATCTATAATTTGATTGCGGTTTGGTGATAAAAATCCTATGAAATCATGAAAGGGGTAGAAACAGGAAGAGTGGCAAGGGATGAGGGTGGTGGCAGGTGACTGATGGGAATAGAAAACAGGAAGGATTTGGTGGGGCTGAGGAGAAGAGGTTGGTTGAAGGATCGGACAGAAGGGGAAGAAAGTACAGTAGTAGGGGCTGGAAGGGGTGGGAAGGAGAGGGAAGGCTTAGCTGATTGGTGGCTGTCAAAAAAAAAAAAACCCAAAGAAATGCAGAGCATGGGCATTCATGTATGTGGAAGGGATTCATTCATTTGCTAGTGTTTGCCTATAGTGAGAGCCTCCGGTCACATGCTTTCAATCAGCACTGAGAAAGAAAGAAAGAAAGAAAGAAAGAAAGAAAGAAAGAAAGAAAGAAAGAAAGAAAGAAGACAAGGAGATCTCCCACCCACTCACCCCCCAAAAGCTGCAATAGATATGGAATTCTTGAAGTTTTTTTTAAAAAAAAATCTTAAAAGAGGAGTGGCTTTTTAAAAGGAGGGTGGAGGGAAGTGGATTTTTAAACCAAAGTTGGGGTATAAATCCCAGTAAACCTTACACTTTTGGCACCAACAAAAAGGGGGAGTGGAGTAAATGCTGTGTCTGGAAGAGGCCTTAGTTGGCAATGGAGTTGTAATGCTTTTACTTAGTATTGAGTGTTACAATTTGTTTATGCCTGTCTTTCACCAATTTCGCTGCCTCTTTGCTCATACCAGGCTCAACTTAAAACCGCTGCTTCTCACGTTTACAAAAACCCTTCCTGACTTGAGATCAGGGCACCTAAGGGCCTCTTATCTTTATAGTATATTTCCATATTCCGCAATCTTCTCTTGATGGCTTTGTGACAGATGGTGCTGGTCCGATGCCTACATTGAGATCATTATGGCACCAGAGTGCTGTCCTCTGAAGATGCCGGCCACAGAGACTGGCGAAACGTTAGGAAGAACAACCCTCAGAACACAGCCAAAGAGCCTGAAAAACCCACAACAACCATTATTACTATGTATTTTTAGTTCTAATGCATGGTACAGAACTTTGCACTTCATCCAGGCAACCATAATATTTATTTTTTTATTTTATTTATTTATTATTAGACTTTTACCCTGCCCCTCTAGACAACGTCTACTCAGGGCGGCTTACATGGATAAAAACACAACAATATGACAATATAAAATCATCTAAAACACAGTTTTAACACTTATTTCTATACAGCATATTACCAAGATGGCATAACTCGAGAAAGAAAAGATAAGGATCAATTAATTGACTGGAGGGAAGGCCTGCCTGAAGAGCCAAGTTTTTAAATGGCTTTTGAAAACACCCAGCGAGGGTGCCAGACAAATTTCAATAAGGAGGGTGTTCCATAGCCGAGGGGCCACTGCATAAAAGCATGCAGATTAATTTCAGGATGCTAGGAATTTCCTGGGATAACCTGCTACACAAAGAAGTACTAAAGCACATAAATAAAGACCAAGAAATAATAAAACACATGGCATTATTCTGTTACATTGTGTGGTCATGGAAGGGCAACCACATAAGCATCCCCTGTGTTCCAATAAGTTCACCAGTTGTAAGACTGGTAATGCACATGGCTGTGTAATCAGTTGCACAACTCACGCTTGCCAGCATCATAGAATCATCATAGGGTTGGAAGGGACCTCGGAGGTCTTCTAGTACAGTGGTTCTTAACCTTTGTTACTCGGATGTTTTTGAACTGCAACTCCCAGAAACCCCAGCCAGCACAGTTGGTGGTGAAGGCTTCTGGGAGTTGCAGTCCAAAACTCCTGAGTAACCCAAGGTTAAGAACCAGTGTTCTAGTCCAAGCCCCTGCCCAAGGCAGGAGACCTCATGCCATCCCGGACAGATGGCTGTCCAGATGGCATCAGGTAAAGCTTACATGATTTTCCATATACAGTACTCTGAAGAGGATATGAGCCACAAAATTAGAAAGCAAGCATATTTTGGTTATGGAATGAGAAACAAAAGGAACACATTTTTACCTCTGATCATTCAAGGTAGAATTAATAGGAAAATATTTGAAATGTGAAAAGATTCTGAAAGAAGAAAAACTTACTGGATGAAGATTTTGTAAACAACATCATTGTTTACAGCTGTTACATCCAAAGTTAGAAAGCCATAATGGTACCTCCTGCAGGAGAGAAACAAGAAGAATTTGCAGGAATTTGCAGTTATCTATTCTGAAATTGTAAAGAGCTGATTATTACTGCCTGCCTATTTTCTTGAATAGCAAACTGGACTTGGCCATTGAGGTATTTATCAATCAAAACAGCAGAGGCAGGGAATGGGATTATTAATACATTCATCTTTAGTGTCAAGGAGACACTTTTTGGGATTCTTTGTCTAAGTAATCAGTCTTAGATTTGAATAGAGTCAATTGAAGTTACTGTATGTACCTGTTGATTCATCCACTGATTAGGGTCTGCTTTCATTGATATCAACAGTCAGATTTAGCCAATTTACACTAACAGTAATTTTTTTTTTAAAAAAATAATAATTTTATATTCAAACAAATTCAGATATATCTTCTTCCGGAGATTCATGCGACCCCCCTCGCTGGGTATTTTTAAAAACCAATTTAAAACATGGATGTTTAGGCAGGACTTCCCTCCAGTTAATCTCTGATTCTTTCCCTTTCTCTTTTTCTTTTGTGGTTTATTTTTCATATTTTTTTTCTCCATCTTGAAGAATTGGCTATTTAGTCTAACAATTCTTTTTTATATATATTTATTGTCATATTATGTGTTTGCAAGCTGCCTAGAGTGTTCGCAATGACCAGATAGGGAGGATATAAATAAATAAATAAATAAATAAATAAATAAATAAATAAATAAATAAATAAATAAATAAATAAATAAATAAATAAATAAATAAATAAATAAATAAATAAAGCCAGCCAGCCAGCCAGCCAGCCAGCCAGCCAGCCAGCCAGCCAGCCAGCCAGCCAGCCAGCCAGCCAGCCAGCCAGCCAGCCAGCCTGTGTAGTCTTGGTAATGTATATGGTCCTAGGGGCATACCTAGAAGAACAGGAAACAACTTCTGAGTATTCTATACCTAGAAACTCCTGGAAAGGGATGACATCGTCTAGGTAGAATCAACTGGATGGCATGTAATTATGCCACAAGATGCCAAGCCTCTTTCAGTTGTTCAATCACACCTCCTGCACAGTGAAACTTACACCAGACATGGAGAGACAGGAATCCTGTTTCTTCCTGTGCACTAATCTGCACCCATACAGTGTGCCTCTTCGTTTCATTATATCCATATCACACTTCTCTAAGTGAAATATTTGCTTTTGCTGGTTGTAGTTCCTTCAGCTTTAGAAAAGCCAGTTTCCCATGTGTTTTAATCATGAATATGTGCCTCCTCTGACAAGACAAAGCACAACCGATATTCCCAGGACAGTGCTTTCCAAGCAAAACCATCTTCATTATTGCACTGAATTCTTAAATAAAGTACTTTCCAGTCCTATCTAAGTGGCTGTACTATCAAAATAAACAAAGTTTAATTCAATTGCTATAATTACATGCAAATACAGAAAGAAATAATATGTTAAATGGTGTGTTTTCCCTCTTGCATTTTCTGTACTACATGAACTGTTTCTGTAATAGAACCACCTATACTAGTCTTTTGAAAAAAAGAAGAAGTATGTCACATGGGATTTTAAGAATAAATGGATGTCATATCTTTGCTGGAAAGACAAATAAGGGCTTGAACACATGTGCCAAAAGAACCCCAGTTACTCTGTTGTTTCCATTTTATACATTTCTGTTCACATGTCACATGGATAACATAAATTCATTTGGTCAGCCAATTGTGTTTTTCCCCACCTTGCCAGTAGGGTTGTTTTAAAATATACCAATCATGTATTGCTTCAGTCTTACCATTTCAGCACATGTGAATGTTGCTGTTGATGAATTACTGTGCAAATAAGTCTGTTTGGGCACCATGGCCAATGCATGGCCACTGCACTTGTATCCTTTTTTTTTTTCCAATGCTTAATGATAAAATCTCTTACTATCTATGGAAAGTTCTTGCAGCAGCAGCTGTGTGTGCAAACCCTGAAATTCGAACAAGGCAAGGGTGGCTGTTATCCCAAGCAGAATGAAATAAGACCAAGAGGGGCAATTTTCTATTTGGGGGTTCATACAGGGGGTTGAAAGAGAGGGGTTCTCCTCTTCTTCCTCTTCCTCTTTTGCAAAAAACTGGAGCAGGGTGAGGCTCCCTGCCTCCTCCTGCTCTCCAGCCCTCCTGAGAAAGAGGAGGAGGAAGCCTTGGTGGTGGCTGCCTGAACCTGGAAAGAGGTGTCTCTGGTGTGGGCTTGTTTGTTTTTCCGTTGCCTTGCCATGCCTCCAGAAGCTGGAGGAGGAGGAAGAGGAGGAGGAGGAGAAACAAAGCCTGGCCATCAGTCCCACTGGACAGTTCACTTCCCCTTCTTTCTCCCAGATCGGCCTTAGGAGTGCATCTTAAAAGTGGCACCACCACTACCTCCACCCCCAACAACAGTGACAGGAGTGGCAGTGCCATGAGCGGGAGCAACTGTCCATTTAGTCTGCACAGAGATAAGGCAGCCATGTCTCCTGCCTGCATGTGTATATGCCACTTAAGCGATATATCACTTACAAATTAAAAAAAAAAATTAGGTTAGGAGAGAGAGAGAAAACTGGACAGAAGACGAATTGGTTTATATGAGATTGTACATGTATCCTACAGAATTGGAACAAATAGCAAGAAATGTACTGATTAAACTGACAGTCGTGTGAATGAGCCCAACGGTATATCTACCACACGACTATTCATTTAAATATATTGATATTTTTTAAAAAGGAGGAAAAATAAACGATTCACATGGTCCATCTGATCTGGCCCCGGTGTGTGTTAGGACAAATCAAGTCTGACCTCTATAGAGAAGTAAAAGTGACAAAACTGAGGCTATCATACTTTGGGCACATACTGAGAAGCTAAGACTCACCAGAAAAGGCAATAATGCTGGGAAAAGTGAAAGGCAATAGAAAAAGAGGAAGACGAAACATGAGATGAGTTCACTTAAAGGAAACCAGAGCACTGAATTTGCAAAGATCTGAGCCGAATTGTCACTAATAGGAGCTTTTGGAGGCTGCAGCCTTTTTGGGACACCATGACTAGAAGTGACTTGACAACACAAAAGTACAACAACAAATTGCTTTATTTACATAGCATTATCATAATCCTATGGGATAGATTACAATTTTGTTTAAGAAGAAAAGAGAGAAATGAGAAATTCATGTTGAAATACAGCTAGCTAACTGTACAAAAATGGCCCTGAGGAAGACAAGAGGAAAGGTTAGCCTACATTTCAGAAAAGTTTGTCTGTTTTGACTGAAGGTATGACTACATTGATAAATAATATGGAAAATACTCCAGGATTGTGTGATGGTCTGATTCATATTATTTTCCTGTGACTACATGATGAATCAGACTGCAGTTCCCCACTCCCATCCATACTTTTTTCCTCAGCTGCTGTGGCTTCTACTTTTTAAAAAAAATCAAATGCATTTGCATTGAGTCAGTTGATATAGGAGGGACGTGGTGGCACTGCGGGCTACACTGCAGAAGTCTGTGCTGCAGGGTCAGAAGACCAGCAGTCGTAAGATCGAATCCACGCGACGGAGGGAGCGCCTGTCGCTTGTCTCAGCTCCCGCCAACGTAGCGATTCGAAAGCATGCAAATGCAAGTAGATAAATAGGGACCACCTCAATGAATGGCAACTAGCAGCCTTCTGAGAAAATCTGTTGGCACTTGACTGACTCCACCCACTAATGCTGACCAATGGACTTTTCCTTACTCAGTCTGGGTACCTATAGCTTTTCAAGTGAATTCAGCATCCATGGCTGGATGGCACAACTCTGTTCCCTTAATGTAAGCTGACAATTTAAAAACAATACACAATGGATTGACAATGTTTGCCATGATATCCAAAGTCTTTATTCATATTAGAGCATTCCATAGTTCAAAATTATTGACACACAAGAAATACAGGCAAATTTTTTTAAAAAAAACCACTTAAAACCTTTCCTCAACTTCAGTCATTGTCCAGGGGATCGGCATCCATGAAGTGCTTCAGTGTTGTTCTAGTACAATGCTTCTGGAAGTGAAAGATTTGCCGGCTGCACGCCATTGCCCAGCAGATGCCCGAGTGTATTCACAATGCTTCTCCACAACTTAGAGAGGCTGCTTCTATGTCCAAAGTGTGGAATGAATAAGTCCTTCAAGTGGCACACCAGAAGAATTAAAGAATATTAAAGAGAAAAAGATCTGCTCAAATGAAGGAAATATGTGGAGATTGCAAATCTTATGCTACAGTACAGATAGTAGCCATGTGTACAAAGTAACAAGGCCCAGTTAAATTAGAATTACTTCTATTCGTAAAAAGGAAAATAAATTATTTTTAAAGTTGGTGACTGTATAGCGCTTTTTGAAAGACATGGATGAACACATTTCTGAATGACAAGCTTTCTATTTTTGCTCAAGGACATTACCTTTTGCCTGTGACCAAGGCTTAGTGGTGATTTATTTTAAAAAATTAATAAGAAAAGGCAGGAACTGAAGAAGAAAATGCATGCTTTCCCCAGAGAGTGACACAGTTTCTGTCATGATTTTTTTTTTTTTTTTTACATTTGCTAACCTAGTGCTAGGGCAGCTTTTTTTTCCTTTGGTCGCTGTTTGGGATAATAATGTTTGTTGCATGCTTAGGCAATAGCTGAATAGATGTCAGAAGTCCAAGCCAATTTGATCTAAAAATAACTGTGCAGTACATTCTCTGTCAGCATTATGTTGATTTTAGCAGTTCTTTGTGTTTCAAAGGCCAATAAGAATCTTTATTACATATTCCTGGTAACATATCAAGTTGCCACAAAGGCCAGAACTCAGGTTATCTGACTTGAGTGTTCTTCGTTGCAAAGTATTTTATTGCTATGATCATCAGGAAATAGGGATAATTGGTCTTCAGTGCTCAGCAGATCGCCAGCATAATAGTACATTACGCAAGGAAATTGAGGTGCCAGCCCACAAATTGCTTTTACAAAATGTTTTGTTTCCTTTGGATTGTCCGGTTTTGATCTATGGATCACAATGTAACCAATTCTGTACAAATCTAGGAATAAGATTGTCATAGAAGCTGGTTGGAGATTGTGCAGAAATGGCATGGAGAAATTCTTCCAATAACACCTAAGAATGGTTAAGATAGTGGTGCAGAAGAGCCACTCTCAAGCAGGGGGTCATATGAAGGGGGCCCCAGACTGGAAACCATTATTGACACATGACCTTTATAAGGTTTTTATGCGATTTATGTAATCCTAATTTGGCCGTCATTTCTTTTTGGCATTGGCCATGGCCAAAAAGAGGTTGAGAATGGCTGGTGTACAACATGTGACCCTCCAGATGTTGTCAGACTGCAGTTCCCTCCAGCCCTAGTAAGCAAAGTCAATGCTGAAGGATGATGGAAGTTGCAGAGCAATAACATGAGAAAGTCTATATATTCAGCATCCTTGGATTAAGGCAGTGGCTCACATAATACATATCCATTGCTTAAAGATCATCCAATTGTGTGTGCATGTGTGCGTGTGCACACACACACACACACACACACACACACACACACACACACAAACCGTACAGGTTTAACTTTCATTTTTATTTTATTACCACTTCAAATAGTATTTATTTATGCAGCAATTTATATCCCACTTGTCTAGTTCTAAAAAAGTACTCAGGGAATAAGTAATAAAAGGCAACAACTCTTAAAAGCAAACCAACAATGTAGCAACAAAACCCATAAACAATAAAGGATCAATAAATAAAGGGAGAAAGGGAAAAAAGTTTGCTTAATCAATAGTGTCTTCAAAGTGCCAGTGAAAAGCAAAATGGGGAAGAGGGGGAGAGACTAGCAAATAATCCTGGGCAGGGAGTTCCGTAGGTTGGTTGCTACAAGAGAAAAGGCCTTCTTTTCATGCATCCATTCTAATGAGATAGGAAAAATTTCTCATATAATGTTAGATAAATATTCCTATTTATCTAACATGGCCGAATGCAGATTTTTAATGACCTTTATTTTAAAAAAAATCATACCTTGAACTAATTATAGGTAGCCTTATGCAAGTGAAAACACAATGTAGTCCCATAAAATATGGTCAGTTGATCATGAACAATAATGAGATTGTCACATCCTATAAAGTCAACAGAGAGAGAAGATATTTTCTATTCCGACTTGTTTGTTCTATGTATAGACTTTGTATACCAATCACAGCAGTTTCCAGCATAACCTCTTAGACATACATATAAAAAAATAATGAATTGAGAGTAAATACATTGGAGAACACAACATTAGTTGAGCTATCTCAAGTGTACTCAAGGCTTATGTAAGCAAAAAGCCTTCTGCAGGAAGTTGACCCTTAAAGGTGAGCAACACCTTTAAAAAAAGTTTCATGCAGCTGACCAAATCACATAGAAAAGATACTGTGCTCCTAATTAGCTCGAGCCAATGCTAAGCATGATGTAGCATAGAAGGCAAACCAACTACATTGTTGTGAGTAGGACTTAAAATTCATCACAACACAGACACATTTTCATCATCAAAAATGTAATAGTGGTACCTGATAGACCATCTGGCATGAACACTAATAAAATGGCCATATTCTCTGAGCATTCATGTTGGGTGATAAGATAGACACAGGGTTGATGTGCACATAGGTGAATCTAGGGAAGGAACAGACACTACATTTCACATGCAGAAAGTTCCTGAATCAGTTCTTAAGCATCTCTGGTGAAAAAGAGAGAGAGAGAGATTGAAACTGGTGATCTGAGAGATCTTTGTTACCTACCTCTGAGACCCACTGCCAGCTAGTGTAGATGGGGCCAGGGCCAACCTCACAATCTATAGCACCCTGGAAAATCCACCCAAAGATTTATGGGGCTTGGAGAGATGTGATGTTGGACAATTTATGACATCCCAAATATCACTGGGCTGCCTATATAGCCTTGGGCAAGTTGCACAGTCCCCACAGTGACACCAGAAGAAGGGAAGGGTAAACCATTTCCGAGTGTTTCATACCTAGAAAGGCACGATAAAGCAAAAAAGCAAAATGTGCTGCTAAGTCCGAATCAGCTTGATGACATGTAATTATTATTACTACAGAATTCTCAGTATCAGGGTACTATTAAGGACACAGCTAAACTGTCTAGATGAAAAATTGGCCATCCTATTCTTCAGTGCACTGCTAATATACTCAGTTTCCTATGGTATTCTAGTCACCTGTTCTCTGGACTATAATGTTGTGCAGTAAGGAAGAGGAGCGTGGTAGGAGACAAACACCTCCCCCTGCACCCATCTTGGTCTGGAATCATCACGGAATCATTAGCTAAAGAATTCCAACCACTGTCTACAATTCTGTGACAGCCTTTTAAAGAGATATTTGATCATTAGCCCCTCAGGTATACATGGAAATAGGTTCCAAAACGGTCAGCTTTTCCAGAATTCCTGTTTCAAAAAGTAGAGCCTGCTGACTCATATTTTGCTGAAATGAAAAGCGGATTTTTATGTATGTGCAGAAATAATTCCACATCCTCAAACCCAATTGATGAATTAATAAAGATAGTGCTTGGGACCTCCCTCCCTGCATACACTCATATGTGCCTCATAGCCTTCAAAGGGTGCCAAACACACACACTTTAATTCTGTGTATCTTTGAAACACCTAACAAGATGCAATGAAGGTTTTTGTTAGAGTTATTTATGCCATGTGAATAACTTTATGATTCAGACAGTACATAGAAATAGTGTTTATTGCTTTCACTGGGGTACATGCAATGAAGATGACTACAGCTGCAAATAGACTCATCATAGCTCAGGGCAAGACTGGCACATTCAAATATTTGTTATGTAATTTTGTTTTCAATGGTACTGCTAAGAAAAAGACATTCGGTATACAGTCAAATGTCCTTGCCTGAACATTTTAAGGGAAGAACATATCATGTTTCAGAATGGTATTTATTACATAAAAAGAAGGAAGTTAGGCAAAATGAATTGCTCTTTTCATTTATAATTTGTGGATTGATTTATATGCGATACATATTTCCTTAAACAAGGCATTCACAGATGGGTTAGGTAACTTTTTGTAAAAAATTGAAAATTACTAATAATATCTTCTGTTAAAGAAAAGGTTAGAGAAGATATGGGGTTTTGCTGCAACAGTGAAAGTAACATATTTAGTTAGACTGAAAGAAAAAGAAATAAATGAAATATATAACTAGAAAACTAGATGTGTAAAAGAAATGTTTTATTTTAAATATACAAAACTGTTTTTGAGTAACCTAATCAGAGAGAAGATTAATCAGGTGGATGATTTCATTAAAAAGAGGAGAAGTAAATAGACCCAGCCTTCAAGCCTTGATAAATTAAAGAATAAAAATACTTTATTAAAATACTGTTTTGCTGGTGCATTTATTGGATCATTTAAAAGTTATCTGTCAAGGTTACCCCAGGTCAGAGATACTAACAGTAACCCCTCAGCCACACTATCCGGATTGTCCAGATGTGGTTGAAATCCAGGAGGGTCAATGTGCTGACGGCAAGGGCAAATCTTCCTGCCTGGTATCCTGATATATGGTTAAGGCAAGTCTGGTTTTAATACTAGCAACCTTGTAATCCAATAGAACCAACCAACAGTAATTTTTAAATATATTTTATTGAAGGTGGCAAAAAAATTATAATGATCAAAAACTTAAGAACAACTTCAACTGCTACGGAATAGTCAAAAGGCTTGTGGAGCAAAATAAGCAATCAAAAGGCAAGGCAAGAACATTTCCAGAACAAACCCACAAGAAAATAACAAAGCTAGCTAACCTATGCTTTGAGGCTGGCATAGCTTCAGCCTCAAAGCATATACAGAGTTTAAGTCATGTAGCAAAGCAGTAAACGAGCATAGCAATCTCCTAAGAGATCACTAAGTAACTTCTGCCCCCATTTTATGCCCAAAATTCTAGTTTCCAGACCTTTCCAGAAGATCTACCAATTAGGCATCTTTCCCCTCCCCTCACTCAGCTGAAACCATTATGCTAATTAACTCAGTACCAAGAAGTGGGTATAGTCTGGCCTTGGCATTTTCTTTTTCACAGAGAAAAGGTGCAGGTGTTTTTTGCTTTCCAGTTACCAGTGGAGATTTTCCCCCTTCTCTTGTTCAGCTCATCCTAGGCACAAACTACAAAGCCTGATTTTACAGAAAAGCAACAGAAACCATAATCCATCGTTTTCATAATCTCTATTGAATAAAAGTATTAAATCAAGCTTTTGTTTTTGTGCCTGGAACACTCAGATACTTTGGTTTTTTAAACAACAATAAAATTATATACTACGGCTATGGTAAATTCATCATAAGTACATTATTATTTTAACATGGAGTTATTTTTGTGTTTTGATTTTCCTTAACAATGTATATTTTATTTGTTTGTATTTAGTTTTAATTTGATGTGTCTGTTAAGAAAATAGTAGTTTCCATTAAAAGAGTATAAAAATAAAACAAATCAACATAGTACCATTGAATACATTTAGGGCCAGTGCTACCATTTGGCAGAGTGAGGCAGTTGCTGACTCTAGCTGTTTACCCTGAGCCGTCTCCATCCCCTTTCTTGGAGGACAGAATGCATATGCAGCTTGGCACATCCTAGCCTCCTTAACTAGCCTGCTATCCTGAAATGCATGGGTGGACATTACCCACTGCCAGTATGCAAGTAGGATCCAACTGCTGTCTTCAGTTCATGAAAGCAGAACACTATCTCGCCCTATGTCTCACAGTACCATCCTGCCAAATCTGAACTTTGTTAAATCTTCACTGATTTTAGAAGACATGCATACAATAAGGAGGACTTTCAGAGGGAAAGAGGTTGTAGAGATCAACACTCCCACACACACACTTCACATAAACAAGAGACATGTAGATAATGACCCCATGATGTCTAGTTTGGCATGGGAATATTAAACGATTAAATACCTGGACTGCCTTAGGCATATTGAGTGGGTGGATATAGAGGGAACAGAGAAGGTTCGTGTCAGTACACCTCTCTTTCCCCTTCTCATGCTATTCAGTCATTACTTACCTACTTCTTTCTGACACATCTGAGGGGAGCGCTTTGTCTCACTTTCGCTCATCATTTTCTCCACGTGGAGACGAATGTGTCTGTAGAGGAGAAGGCCTTGCTCATGTGAAGACTCCATGTGAGCAAGAACCCAAATTTCCAGCACTTTTGCTCACACAAAAAGACAAACACTTGAGCAAGAACCTCCCCTCTGTAAACTCATCGCTCTCCACAAGGAGAAAGCAATGGCAGATACGAAGGGTTTATGTGCTCTCATAGAAGTATGCTGGAGAGAACCAGTTAAGTAACAACTGAGTAAGGCAGCAAGTGATGCGATGGAACAGTAGCAGACTCTTCACATTTTCCCTCCTGAGCCTCCTGGTCTTTCAGCTGCCCTCTGATGTGGTGTGGTGGAGCATCTACCTCCAGTGCAAAACAAAGGCTTATCCGCCAGCTTAGTGTGCTTCCGTAAATGGAAGGGTGCGTGATGCCATCTCCTCATTTGCCTCAGGCAGTAAAATTTCTTGGATTGTCTGTGTGCTCTCTCACACAAGATTTCTTTCTATTTCTCAAATATTTCTCTCACTACACCTGTGCGTGTGAACACTTAGAGTTCTGTATATGGCCACAACTAAATCTAAGTATGAAACAAAATTACCTATGCATAGACAGACAGATAGATAATGTTGTTTTGTATCAAATCACAATTTGCTTTTCTCAGGTAATTTCTACTTACTCCCAGAAAATTTACACTGGTCATGTTGTCTAGGGCAATGGTTCTTAACCTTCGGCTACTCAGGTGTTTTTGAACTGCAACTCCCAGAAACCCCAGCCAGCACAGCTGGTGGTGAAGGCTTCTGGGAGTTGCAGTCCAAAAACACCTGAGTAACCCAAGGTTAAGAACCACTGGTCTAGGGTATTTGAACTGTGGTCCCAAACAGTAATATTTTCAAACTCATCTTGTTTCTTAGAAACACTGCCCTTTTCCTGCCACTTGTGCTCGAGCACTTCTAAAAAGCATGTCTTACACCAAAAGGGGGTGAGGAGGGAGATGTTGTGAGGTGCCTTTTCCTGACTTCCTTATATGGCACAGAGAGACCGTCTGCAATTAGTAAGGTATAAAAATATCTTATGTCAGCTGATGTTATTTACATTATTTCCCAAGAGGTTCTGTTTGGGACACAGATCAACCTGTGTAATGTTACATGATTAATGACACAAAGCCAGTGCAATGACTTCCCATACTGTTATTTTTAAAATCACAATATGGAAAGCTTTCTTTCATTTGTTCAAAATGTAAGAAGTGCCTCAGATGAACTTTCGTGTATCTTAGTACTCAATTTTCCACTATGAAAACCATGATGATTATTATAACTTGATAATGAATGAATTCCTCTTGGGAGGAAAGTGATGACAAACCTAGACAGCATCTTAAAAAGCAGAGACATCACCTTGCCGACAAAGGTCCGCATAGTCAAAGCTATGGTTTTTCCAGTAGCGATGTATGGAAAGGAGAGCTGGACCATAAAGGAGATGGACCTCCAAAGAATTGATGCTTTTGAATTGTGATGTTGGAGGAGACTCTTCAGAGTCCCCTGGACTGCAAGGAGAACAAACCTATCCATTCTAAAGGAAATCAAGCCTGAGTGCTCACTGGAAGGACAGATCCTGAAGCTGAGGCTCCAATACTTTGGCCATTTCAAGAGAAGAGAAGACTCCTTGGAAAAGATGCTGATGTTGGGAAAGTGCGAAGGCACAAGGAGAAGAGGATGACGGAGGACGAGATGATGGTTGGACATTGTCATCGAAGCTATCAACATGAATTTGACCCCACTCCGGGAGGCAGTGGAAGACAGAAGGGCCTGGCATGCTCTGGTGGGTCATGGGTCCTGAAGAGTCAGACTAAACGACTAAACGACTAAGCAACAAAAAATGAATAGATGATTTCCATTATACCCCTGTCACCAATCCAGATATCTGTACTTACGAGTTATGTTGCTTTTGAATAGCAAGGTCAATAGGTAGCAGTGCTTCTCAGCCTTTGGTTTCCCCTACATTTTGCACTTCAGCTCCGGAATCACTAGCAAGGTTTGCCTATGGTATGGGATTATGAAAATTGACATTGAAAGCATTTGAAGAGACAAAGGATGACAACCACTGTTCCAGGAAACTTCTGGTACTATATGGCTGAAAGGCTAAGGAACGGGAACATTTATAACCCAGTATATTAATAGCATACTCATTCTTGATAGTGGGTTCTTATGAAGCCAAAATGGCACAGCTCACACAGAAAAAGTGAACTATCAACTGGCTTGTGGGAATTTCATGGTTTGCAGAAGTGCAAAGAACATTTTTGGGGGGCGGGGGAGGGTCATTAATTAAGGAAATCCTAAAACTGCCCTATTTTTCCGCATGCAGTGGCCATGGGGGAAAAAATGGAAAATGTAGAAATTAAATGCCGAGTTATCCAGCAGTTAGGAAAATGTAATGGGGAATTCTGGAAAAGGACATGATTGAGTGGGTGGGTGGGTGGGATGGAATCATGAACTCTATCATGAACAATAGAATTTCATCCTAGGCCGTTCTTATGATCGAATAAATGTGTCACTTGGCTGACTACTGTATGCCCATTGGGCAGGCCAGCCCTCGTTATTCCAGCTTAGCCTTATCCCATGTTGCCTTTGCTTCCTTCTCATGCTAGGAATCAGCTGGGAAATACAATACCTTGACCTTGGCAATACTTTATTGCCTGCAGAGGCAGCGTGCCAATTGCTATGGCTATACCGTGGGCACAGCATGTTCTACCAGGTGTGGCCATTCTTTTCCAATAGCTTTTACAAAGGGCAGGGCCCAGACACTGTGCCCTCAGCTCCACTCCCAGTAAAAAGTTCAGTTCAGTACACAAGGAAAAGTATATTTAGAAGTCCCATACAGTGCTCAGCTGGGTAAATACTAATAGCAGTTCATTAGTTCATATTTTGAAGCCCTCCAGCCCTGGCATAGACCCTGAATGCAATGGGAGAAGATGCTCTAGTTCTTTAAAAGCATGGCCCTAACACCATGTAGAGAAATCTGATAGGATCACTTGTGTGCACTTGTTCATGAACTGCTCACATGCTAGTCTATGAAGAGAATTATTCTCAGATACAAATCAGCTAGTTGGACACTGAGTGAACTTAACAGTGGGCAAACGTGTCAGAACCCCTGGGGACTCTTCCATGGGGACTTTCCCCTCAAGTGTGTTCTGGCCCTTAACAATATGACCACTGCATGCTCTTGTTTATACAAATTGTGCCTATAGTGTTGATACCTTCCTAGTTTAAAGTGAACTTAGCACTGCAACACTCAAGTGGACCTTCCCTTTGATTCTCAGAGCATGCCTACAACGTGAAGGCTGTGGTGTGCTCTGTATTCTGGAGGCTGAGCGAGATTAAGATAGATCAACAAAAGTCTTCCCACACTTGGTATCTTCCAGCTGGATTTCAAATCCTAGCATCTCGCTAGAACAACCAATTGTCACTGTAGAGCTGAGGGCACTGGGATTCATAGTCAGGTGCATCAGGAGGCCACTAGGCTGGAGAAGGCTGAGATACAGTAAGTCATGACCCCCACACCACAAATCAAGTAGCATCAGAATTTGATCTCAGATCTTCTGAATACCAGTGTAGTCTAGAAATGTACAGCCTTGACACATGCACATTACATGTTCTCTCCAGCAGTGAGAAACCAAAGATAACTCCAACAACAGGTATTTCAAGTTAGGCATCACTGTTCCCAGCCCAATCTGTCCCCTGATATCTCTTTTCAGAAGTTATGCACTGCAGGGAGTGCCAGTGGCCCTTCAGAATATACAATATCAGTATTTTCAAAAAGATATCTTATCAGACATTTAAAAAAACACCCCACAACTTTTGTTTTTCTATATCCCACAGAGGAAGGCATATCAGGAAATAATTCTGGGTGGCTGTCTGAATCTCAGTCTTCATATCTATGAAATAGGGATAATAATTGCAGAGATAAGGAAGCTGGCACATTTCAGGGACTGTAGTGTACAAAGAGGTTCCAGTGGTGACTGAAAATTCTCAATTGTGGGTTTGATTTCAGCTGGATTTAACTGGCTAGTGACTGCTTTATAGAGCTTATCCTTCTGAGAGATATGTGCAGCTCTTCCAGAGACCCTAGCCCACGAAAACAATAGAAAATATGGTTGAATCCATCCTTTGTTCCTTTCTGTTTCTTATTAAGCTCAAAGCAGTAATGAGTAGCATGAAGAAATTGGCAGCTAGGTAGACTCTCTCCTGATAAGGCAAAGGTGAAAGCAAATATCTAGGTGAAAGGAGAAAGAAAGGTGGGTGCCACATTACATATCTTTGTGGTTAGCCTAAGAATTCCACAGGAGCTTAGCCTAACCACATAGCTACACTGTAAGCAGGGTAGGTGGTGATGATGGTATTGTGTAACATTCTGCACAGTGGGTTGGCAGGAGAACCTGATAATTTTGCATGAAGAAAAATGGAATTCTTAGAATCCTAACTTTAGAATCCCTAGAATCCTTACCCTTTTAAAATATCATTGCTGCTGTGGATCATCAAGACTTAACTCAAGATTTAAAACATGAAAGTCCATCAAATATTTACCATATTTTTCTGTGTATAAGACTATACTTTTGTCTAAAATATTTAGATTAAAAATTGAGGGTCGTCTTATACACAGAAGTAAGATGAGGAGAGAACAAAAAGAAGTGGAGGGGAAAGCAGGGATCAAAGTGATCCTGCAGGGCTTTGAACCCTGCTTTCCCCTCCACTTGCTAAGCCCCACTTAGATTTCTTAATTTTGGGTTAGAAAAGTGGGGGGGGGGGGGCGTCTTATACATTGGGGCATCTTATACACGGAAAAATATGGTATTTAAAATTTCTCATGAAGGGGCTTCAGATTTGGAGAGAAGGGAAAAATAGGTTAATCTGTTAATGCACACACTCTTATTATATTTTATTGGAATGTTTCCAGACAAATTAATCATCATTGTCATCATATGTAATTCTTGCTGGAGAAACTGAAATTATAAGCACACCAAATTATTAATATGACACATACATACAAAAGTCACATGAAAATGAAAGCTAGAAAATGACATTAATATAATTTGTACCAAATTATACCTTATTAAACAAGTTGGGTGGGAAAAAGGGAACATATAATATTCATATAATTAAAAATAATGAGAAGGCTGGTGCTGCATTTCATTTGTTGGACAATATCTCATAACACAACACACACTGTGGTAGTTGCTTGTTGTTGGAATCTGTACACTTGAAACCAATCAACAAATATTCCTTGCTATAATGGTGGTCCTTTTTAAGATGACTAGAAGAGGCTTCATTTTGCTTGGAACAGGATGTGCCCTCCTCAACAGCATCAGTTCTTCTACATTTTAAATTCAGCCAACAATCCATTCTGAAGCTCAGCCAAAAAGCATTGTTACAAAATTCACTGCAATAATATAGAAATGTCATTTTACCTGATAATAACCAAACAGTTTTATTAGCAGAAGTCAAAGAAGAAACATGATCACGAAGTCTGTCCGAACACTCACTCACACTGACACTGACTGACTCCAATTCTCTCTTTCTGTGCCTTCCGTCTGTCTGCGCAGTAGCAAGAAATGTCACATCTTGTTTCTCAGCCACTCAGCATCACCCATTTGCACATTCTCACTGTGTACAGAGATATCAAACAGTTATTTGCTATCAGACAGTTATTTTCATAACTGATGTTTACTTTTGTGTTTTCAAAGGCTTTCATGGCTGGGATCTGATGGCCCAGAGCACAGACAGAGTTCTGACTCCTGTCCTCTGAAGATGCCGGCCACAGAGACTGGTGAAATGTTAGGAAGAACAACCTTCAGAACATGGCCAAAGACCCCCCCCCAAAAAAAACCCATAACAATAATCAGATGTTTACTTTTGTTTGTTTTTAATGGAACCGGTAGGTTAGAAAAGTCTGGTTTTACACAAAGAAGCAAAGGAAATTGAGATTTTGCTCTACGTTTCCTTTTCTTTCTTATTTGCTTTCATTCATTTTTTCTCCCTATTTGAACTGCAAAAGATCATAACATTTCTTCAAGCCTTTGCAGATCCTCCCCCCCCCCTTTGAGGACATTGCAGCTGCCTGGGGGTCCACAGACCACAGGTTAAAAACCTATGCTGTAGTCCATCTAAATTAGGAATGTGGAGAATGGTGACCTGCCCCAACCCAGGCTTGTCACTTTTTAAAATAACTTTCAAGCAACGTGTTTGACACCAGCCATTAACCACACCAGACCCAGTGGTTAAACAATGAAAACGTTAACCTTTTATTACATAGTAACATCAACTTGGGAACAGATATATGTTTCAGTTTATCTTAAGTTACTACAGCCCAACAACTAGTCCCTTTCTTCAGTTAAAACTCTCCATCTCATCACCTTCCAGCTGTCCAGTATCCTCCTCCTTCAGTCTCCAGGAAAGGCTGATTACATGCACCACCGAACCAATCACCTTGCTTCCCTGTAACTGCTTCCCAAGCAGATTTGTCAGGGTTCCTCTCAAAAGAATCCGCAAAAATATTATTGTTCTTTGCCATTTTTCTAAGTCTCCAAATGCCAAGACTTCTCAGAGAGACTTTTTCTTGAAATTTCCTGGCTTCCCACAAAATGAGATCCTCACTTTTGATTTTTCCATTTCAAAGTGTGCTGTTTATATACTGCCCCACAGCACTTAAAGCATTCTCTGGGTAGTTTACAATTTAATTATGCAGGCTACACTTCTTTCTTATTAGGTTGAAACATTTTGCTACTCGTCCAAGTAGCTTCTTCAGTCTGAGGAGAGTTGGTAGGAGATCCATGATATATCCTCCATGTTGGTTTCACTTCCCTCTGCTCTAAATAGGCTGGTTAGATGGACAAAAGATGGAGGGGAATGAAAATCCCACCTCTGCAGTCCTTCACCCATTGTCTTGGGTGAGACCATGACTCAACTTCCAGATAACCTCACCTGGATGACTGAGAATCTTCACAGATACACGCAGGCTACATATTGCCTCTTCCCCTCCCCACATGCTGAGTACTAGATTTACTGACTTCAGAAGGATGGCTGAGTCAACCCCAAGCCAGCTACCTGAACCTATCAGGATCAAACTGAGGTCATGAGCAGAGTCTTAACTGAAGTACTGCAGTTTAACTACTGGCCATGATAATTAATCTTCCTCCCTCTCTTTGGGCAAGAAACCACCACATTTTGGGCCTCTCAATGCCCTTTCTGGTGAATCTTGTGCAGGAAATATGTCATTTTTGTGGAAATTGTCCTAAATCTGTGGACACTAATGTTTCTTCTGGGACATAAAATGACCATGAATCATCTAAAGAACTTCATGCAATTTCTTTGGTGGGGAGTGAAAGATTGCGCAGAAAAGTCTTGCTGTGAGGAGGAAAGAAAGTTTTCCTTCCTCATTTTCTTACAGAGAATGAGAAGTGTCAAGGTTCCCATCTGTGTAACTCATGCACATAAAGATACTGACTTGTTTATTTTTCATTGTTTGTTTCTCTGCTGGTAGGCAGTAGGGAGTAACAAAGAGCTATGCATAACTAGAAAACCTTCTTGAACTCTTTCTGTCTTTAGGCATTATCTGTGTTCTTTAAAGCCACTGTTGAAAATTTACCTGTGGCGAGGGACCATAAGTTAACACTGGGTTTAGTGTTAATCCCTGCACCTCCAGGTAAAATAATCAGGAAAAAGGTGACCAGAAAGCTCTCCTCCTGAGAGACCAAATGTAGGACACAATGCTTGTTGAAATATTTGGGTTCTAGACTGTTCAAAGTTTTAAAGATAAGCACCAGAACTTTCGATTGAATCTGAATTTTGAATTTGAATCAATTTATTGTCATTGAATGTATATACACCATATACACATACAACAAATTTCACAAAGAATACTTACACCAGACCAAAAACACCCACCCATCCTCATAACAATCCCTAAATCCCAGAATCCCACCTTAAATTCAGAATTGGGCTTATAAACAAACAGAAAAACATCACAATTCATTCCAAATCACTCTAATTTGATTCTAATGTGGTTATATTAGTTTAAAAATCTGGAAATTACATTGTATTCCAGAATAGAGTAGGACCACAGTGTCCACAGAGGATTGGTTCCAAGCCCCGCAGAGGTTGCCGAAAAACAGTAAGTAGCAAATACTATATATGTCATTGTCTGTGACTACCTCTTACGGATATTTCCAGTAAATACACAATGGGAATTAATATGGATACATATTTCTATGATTTTTCATTAAACATTTTCTGGCAATGGATAAGTGAATCCATAGATGCTGATCCACTGGGTAGGGAGGTTCTACTGTACAATGTAGTTTCCATCTTCAAGGGGAGCCCTACAAATAAAGCATTACAATAATCCATGGAGGCAGAGCAAGGTGGTCAAATGCTGCCTGGTGTGGAAAGTGCAGCTAGCTTATCCCCCTGAGTCTGGGAGTATAGTTTGATGTATAGCAGAGTTAGGCAATCTTCAGATGAGGTCCTTCAAAGGTTTTGGACTGCCACTCTCATTACGCCTTACCATTGGCCATTGTGGCTGTAGCTCTTGGGAACTGTAAGCTAAAGGTTTCTGAACCCTGGCATACAATTTTTTTTTCTTTCTTTAATGCTTATTTATTTCAAAACATGTTGACTGCACATTTTACATCTGCTTGGGCCACCAGATCATATTAGTCATGCAGTATTCCAAATACAATGCAATCCTCTGAAGTCAAAGTATACACAGAACTCCCATTGTGAAAAAAAGTGGCAATCATCAACAGTGAACATCTCAGCTGCTACAGCTTATTTTATGGCTGGAATGACTGGACTGTTATCCAGTGCTTATCATCATTAATCACCAAGGAGACTGCCCAACACAACCCTTTGTGACGGAAAAACAAAAACACTCTCAAAATTCAAAGACATTGTTTTACAACAAACTATCGTTTATATAAGGGCAAAAGCAATTCTAGGCCAGAAATGTGGTGACAATTTGTCCTCCATGTGATTTGTCCTCCCATCTCAGCATCAGAAATAGGAATACACTTTGTGAAAGGCTGCTGAAGGTAAGCGGAAAACCTCATATCTACTTTCCCACATGTAATATAAATGAGGTCTCAAACACAATGTATGAGCCAAATCCAGAGAATGCAGTGGAAGTGAGATGTTCCTCCAATTTGGCTTCCACCACATACCCTTCCTCACTCACCTGTTATAAGCACCATTGATCTTAGATGAAAAGAAATGGTTAACAGAAAAACACCCCTCTAATACAGTTTGATGCAGTTCACTTAAGCATACTTCCAATTTCCAAGATGTAAATTCTAATTATGGAGCAGGCTTTCTAAAGCCAAAAGGATGCAACTTGCCAGCTGGACCATGAATTTTCCAGACGTCTGCAAAATTCCTTCATCTAAGTTAACGTTGCTAGCATTCATATGATCCACATGTTGCCAGCACTCAGACATATTGGCAAACACTCTTTTCTAGCAACACAAGAGGCAACTCTACACATGGACATCACCAGTTGGGCAATACGGAAACCAGATTGATTATGTTCTCTGCAGCCAAAGATGGAGAAGCTCTATACAGTCAGCAAAAACAAGACCTGGAGCTGATTGTGGCTCTGATCATCAGCTTCTTATAGCAAAACTCAAGCTTAAACTGAAGAAAGTAGGAAAAACCACTGGTTAGGTATAATATAAACTAAATCCATTTTGAATACACAGTGGAAGTGAAGAACAGATTTAAGTAACTAGATTTGGTGGACAGAGTGCCTGAAGAATTATGGATGGAGGCTCATAATATTGTACAGGAAGTAGCAAGAAAAACCATCCCAAAGAAAAGGAAATGCAAGCAAGCAAGCAAAGTGGCTGTCCAACAAGGCTTTACATATATCAGAGAAGAGAAGGGAAACAAAATGCAAGGGAGATAGGGAAAGTTACAGAAAATGGAATGCAGACTTCCAAAGAATAGCAAGGAGAGACAAGAGGGCTTTCTTAAAAGAACAGTGCAAAGAAATAGAGGAAAATAATAGAAAGGGAAAAACCAGGGATCTATTCAAGAAAGGTAGGCTTCAGCAGTATGTGGACTAAGAACTCCCAGAAGTACAAGCTGGATTTTGAAGGGGCATAGGAACTAGAGACTAAATTGCTAACATACACTGGATTATGGAGAAAGCCAGAGAGTTCCAGAAAAACATCTACTTCTGCTTCATTGACTACGCAAAAGCCTTTCACTGTGTGGACCACAGCAAACTATGGCAAGTTCTTAAAGAAATGGGAGTGCCTAACCACCTTATCTACCTCCTGAGAAATCTATATGCGGGACAGGAAGTAATAGTTAGAACTGGATATGGAAAAACTGATTGGTTCAAAATTGGGAAAGGAGTATGACAAGCCTGTATATTGTCCCCCTGCTTATTTAACTTCTATGCAGAATACATCATGCGAAAGGTTGGACTGGAGGAATTCCAAAATGGAATTAAGATTACAGGACGAAATATCAACACCCTCCGATATGCAGATGATACCACTCTGCTGGCAGAAAGTGAAGACCAATTAAATAACCCACTAATGAGGGTGAAAGAGGAGAGTGCGTAAAATGGTCTGAAGCTCAATATATAAAAAAACTAAGATCATGACCACTAATCCCATTACCTCCTGGCAAATACAAGGGGAAGATATGGAGACAGTGACAGATTTTACTTTCTTGGACTCCATGATCATGGCAGATGGTGACAGCAGCCACAAAATTAAAAGACACTTGCTTTTTGGGAGGAAAGTGATGACAGACCTAGACAGCTTCTTAAAAAGCACAGACATCACCTTGCCCACAAAAGTCCACCTATTCAAAGCTATGATTTTCCCAGTATCGATGTATGGAAGTGAGAGCTGGACAATAAAGAAGGCTGACCACTGAAGAATTGATGCTTTTGAATTGTGGTGCTGGAGGAGACTCTTGAGAGTCCCCTGGACTGCAAAGAGAACAAACCTATCCATTCTAAAGGAAATAAACCCTGAGTGCTCACTGGAAGGACAGATCCTGAAGCTGACGCTCCAGTACTTTGGCCATCTCATGAGAAGAGAAGAGTCCCTGGAAAAGATCCTGATGTTGGGAAAGAGTGAAGGCAAGAGGGGAAGGGAATGACAGAGGACGGGATGGTTGGACAGTGTCATTGAAGCAACCAACATGAATGTGACCAAACTTTGGGAGGCAGTGGAAGACTGGAGGGCCTGGTGTGCTCTGGTCCATGGGGTCACAGTCAGACTAAACAACTAAACAACTACTGAATGGTGTTCTTTAAGGAAACAAATTACAGGGGAAGGGGGCAGAAGGCTGTGGAAGGGAAGAGGTCAGAGTCAACCCCAGGTTTCTATGGACTCACCCTTCAGCTAGAGAACTAACGGCTGGTCCTGCCATTAAGCAGAATGAAGCAGCTACCTAAGGCAGCCAATTGTGGATGTCATGAAAAAGCAACAATTCACCATTTATTACTGTTGCATTTTTACTACCAAGGAGATGGAGACAGATTTTGGAAGGATTGTCTCTTCTGGATTAGAGTGCTGTTTTGTGCTCTGTGTAAAATGGCAAAATGTCTTGGGTTGGCCTTAGACAACTGTAGTGTTCTGATTTCCAGAAGTGAACTGTGGCATCCTGATTCCCATAAAAAGTAAAAGTGTGCCACTTAAAGCATTTTTGTAAGCCTTCTCCCGTTCTCATGCTGTTCTCCAACATTAGAAAGTCAGCAGGGAGCAGAGGTGAATTGTTGCAGCTTACTTCAAGAGGTCAAGGATGGTCAGCCATGGGTGGCTTAGCAGGTAAACTCTTTAATCCAGATCTGTGGGTTGGAAAGCTCAATGGACATAGACCTGAACCCAATTGCTAGTCCCATCTAGAGTAGTCTAATCAAATCATACAAATATTGACTTCCCATTTTGTAATTGATCCAGTGGGTTTATTCTAGTGGGAACCAAGAATAAATTTAGGCCGTACATATTTGGTTCTTATTAAAGTTATCAGTGGATTTGTCAGACTTGGTAGCTATTATTCAAGTTGTCTCCAGCAGACAGAACAACACAGACTGGTCCAGCTGCTCTAGAAACCATTGTGTGGCCTGAACATTATGGGATTTAAAAAAATGAAATCTGTTTTTCAAACATATGGGGGTGACCTGTTAAATTGTGGACACATCTTGAACCATTTGCATGACTTTCCAGCTCAGATTGATCAGAAAGAATGCTGTAGGTCATGCTGAGGAATATATGGAATAATATCCTTTTATCATTCTATGTCTCTCTTTGGAGAAGACTGGTTTTAATCAATGCTATGTCAAAGAGATGAGATTTGGAGGCTTTTTTAAAAAAAAAAGTAATGGCATTGAGAAAAAGGAGTTTGCTATTACCCAATAAAACAACTTTATTATTCCAGAGTGTTTTATTAGAGAGATGTTGAGATTGTGCCAAAAGGAAAATATCTGATGACTTGGTTCATCTGTTGGGTAAAACATGCTGCCTGAGCCAACATGTTCTCGTTTCTTTGCTTGGCTGGAAATGACTGGATTAGTGCATGGAATCATGGCAGCAATGTTTTTTCCTGTCCAGAGGGGGAAAAAAATTGAACTCTGTGTCTTCCTCCATGAATGCTTGAACTTAATTCCCAGCTCTAATTGGGGTTACTGAAGGTGAAACTCAAAAGCAGCGCATAGTAAATGGTTAGGGGTGTAATGATGAAAGCGAATGAGATCCATAAACACATCACACTGAAAAGAATTATGTCGTGACCCAGATTTCATAAACACATGGAAAATCCCCAGATCTCTGTGGAGACAAAAGAGACAAATGGGAGGAGGTCAAGCTACTGGATGCCAGAATGTACAGTCAGACCTTTGTTTTATAGCCTGGAATGCCACGCCAGAGAAGCAAGAAAAGTTTGTTAAATCAAATTTCCTTTTGGCTTCCATTAAATCAAACACAGGGCCTGATAACCACCTGAATGTGGTTCCTAGACAGGACATTCTGACCATTCCCTGACTCCAGCTCTGCAGGAGTCATTCCTCTCCCTGTCTTTATTGATTGTTCCCATATTCCCAGACCATTCCTCCTCCCTGTAATCTTCATGCAGATCATAGCGTGGAAAAGTTTCTACAAAATCCCAGGAGGATTCTGTATTCTGTAGTACAAACCTTTTCAAACTTTGATATGAATCTATAACTTTTATCTCTCTGAGTGTGTGTGACTGACAAGTAACACAGAAATACACACTGGTTTTAAATAATTTCCAAAAGCAATGCCCTATCAGGACTCTCACTTGCCTTCTCATCCACAATATTCTCCGACAACACTGACGTTTCCGATGTTTGTTCGGATACCTGGAAGGTAGATATACCCACCTAGCCCCTGAGACACTCTGAATGACTTCTGGGAAATGCCTTGAATGAAGTTATTGCACATGTTTCCCTCTGCTTCTCTCAAAGGGCCAGATCAATGTGCTAACCTTGTGTGCTGGAGCAGCACTTTTGCTGTTTCAGACCCAATACACTGTGAGATGGCTTTTCAGACACTGGTCAGGTATAATATAAACTAAATCTATTTTGAATACACAGTGGAAGTGAAGAACAGATTTAAGGAACTTCATTTGGTGGACAGAGTGCCTGAAGACCTATGGATGGAGGTAACACTGTACAGGAGGCAGCAAGAAAAACCATCCCAAAGAAAAGAAAATGCAAGAAAGCAAAGTGGGTGTCCAACAAGGCCTTAGAAATAGCAGAGAGGAGAAGGGAAACAAAATGCAAGGGAGATAGGGAAAGCTACAGAAAGTGAATGCAGACTTCCAAAGAATAGCAAGGAGAGACACAAGGGCTTTCGGACCCAATACACTGTGAGATGGCTTTTCAGTTGGATTTGGTTCAGTAATAACTACATCCCTCTAGCACTTTGGAAGAGCTGTGAACTGAGAAGCTTGAGAGGATGTTTGGTCAGGTTTTGGCTAGGTGTGATATTGATAGATTTTGTTATACTTTGCTGTATGGGACTGACACTTGCTACTATAAAATACTTTGAGATTATGAAGAGTGTGCAAAGTTTGATACAAAACAAATATGAATACAGTAGCCAGAATCCTATTACTTACATATGCTGATATAAATCCAATGGCATAAATCTCAGCCATAAAGTGCTGCTAGTTAAGTAGTTGATGCTTGTATTTCCTGTTGCATGAGCAGTTGCATGACCTGGTGTATGATAAGTACAGGTTCTGTTTTTCTTACTGGCAGCAATTCGCTGCTGAAATTTGTACTGTTGGACTTAATGCTTGTATAAAGTAAGTTAGTCTGTTCAATATTTATGCACCATATACCAAGAGGCCGAAAGAAACCCTTAGATTTAGGTGATGAAAGCATTGCTTCCTGAATGCCAGTATCAGCATCATCTCTACAAAATAACTGACTGAAACATATTTTTATGGTGAGGGAGAGATGCTTCTCTTTCATTGTCTGAGAAGGATAACTTAGGCAATGGTTCTGTGCGTTCTACCCTTCTCATTGTTTGAGCTTCTGCTTTTATCATCCTGGACCAAGATGGATGGGACTTCTGGGAATTAAAATCCAAAATCTCTGGATGGCTAAAGGTTGAAAACACCTGGTCTAGAAGACAACAGAGTATTGTTCTCATCTCCACATCCTGAGTTATGAATTCAATTTAGACAGCTAGAAGGAAAAGAAATGAATAAAATGTAATAGCAAATGTGCTGTAGAATAGGATCTGAGACAAACTAAGAATTGTGTAATGATGGGCTCTGTTGGACAGACTCACAAAAGGCAAGAATATAAACACTGTTGGTTCAAAAAGGAGTCATCTATCAAAATCTACTTCAGGCTGTAAGATGTTATAAGTGACTTCTCATGCAGCTGATTACTGTCTTTTGTACTAATTTCCTCTGAAGCAAATGCAACCAGCTACTCTCAGAAACAGGATGCCAACAGGCAGAATTGGCTCAAAACATTTTGCTGCTGGAGACAAGATGGTACCTGGTCTCCATTCTACAAAGAAACTGATTGGACTGAAAGTTGTCAAAATGGTATCTCCACCAGACCAGGCCTAGTTCAGTGTGGGCTGTGGGGCATAAATTCCTGGGACCTCCTCCAGAGAAAAAGACCTAAGAATGCCTGGGGAACAGCTTAGGCCAAAAGCTGTCCAACTGCCGCTTGAGAAAATTGTCCCATTCTACCTGATACAGAAGAAACATTTGGTTATTTTTAATGGTAACACTAAAAACATTTTTCTCCCAGATAGAGAATTTGAGGAAAGCTTCTACATTACACTGTGATGGTTCATTTATAGACACATCAGATTCTAATAGTCCAGGACCGGTAGTTGATATTTCCTCAACTTTTTAAAAAAAAAAATCCTGAAACTTGATATTTCCTTAACTGTCAACTATTAGTTAGAAGATGGGTTCCTGATACATACAGAAAAAGTGTGTTGCATATGTTCATCAGAGCTTGGAAAAAGTGACAGATTCTTGCTGGAGGTAGTTGAAACTGGCAAAGAAGCCTAGAGCCACTGCTTATGTTGTTTTCTTGGGGCCTCTTGCCTGGTAGAAGTACTTGTTTGCTTCCAGATGAGTTTTACACGTGTACTAGTTAATACAACACACCTTACAAATTTGTCACATCTCCTGTACCCTGTTGTAGCAGTCACCCTGCTGATTAATATGTATGTAGAGATTTGCATGCACCAATATGAGTTGGTAAGGGGTGGAGTTAAGTGGGATGAAGAAAAGAAGGGAGAAAGAGAGGAAGACTGGGCGGTTGAGAGTGAAGAGAGAAGATTGTTTTAGTTGAGTGTTAATGATATTGACTAGACCATTATCACCTGTAACAATAAACAATTTCTACTTGGTTCTTAAATGATACGTTGCTTGGACCTCTGTCATTAATAGTGAATAAAGTTGATGTAATCAACTGGTGGCAGCTGAACAACATGTAGCTTGTGCCCTTACTTGGTGAAACAACTAAGGGACAGGCGGGAAGGTGACACCTGTCATCCACAGATAACCAAATGTAGTTTGAACTACCCTGAAATGTCTCATTGCTTGGGAAAGTGGAGAAGAGGGGGAAATATGTTCTTTCTTTTCTCCCATCCAGTATTTCATGTCTCCCACCCAGTATTTAACCACTCTATTGAAAAATGTATTGCCAAAAGCAGATTACATTTTTCTGGCGGCAGTTGTACAAATCTAGTGTATCAATATGATTAAAGTTGGTCCCCCTCTGTATCCCATGCCTATTTTTCCTGTATCTGCCATCAGAGTTCAGTGAATGTCACTGCAATGAGAAAGGCTGTAATTATAAAACACTGGGTTGTTGTTGACCTCAAGGCTTGTGTACTATTTGACTTCCTCCATCAATGTACCTGTGAGAGAGAACAAAGGAATTCTTTTGTTCTACCATAAACTTAAGAATGTTTACAAGGACAATGGGCAGAGGGGAACCAGTCACCTTGTAAAGAAACATAAAATAGCGATAGGAATTGTCTAAAAAAGTGTTTTGTATCCAGGCATTCAAGGAGAGCATTGTCTCCATATTATCAGTGAGCACAGGGTGAGCTATTTCATTAGCTTAGCATAATTGTTGCTGTCTTCAGCAAGATAAGAAAGCTACATGCAATAAGAATAATTATGCTAACATCTCAATTTTTTTCAGTGGTTTGTGCAGAGGAACTTTGAAATAGCAATTGTTGTGGATAACAATAACAATGAATATGAGCAGTAGTTACGGACAGATATGTTACACTTAACAAAACTAACAAAAGCATAAATGCTGGCAACTTGCAATTTAAAAACAACATGCACAAAGCACCCACAAGAACAACACTCCTAAGGCTTGTTCTATGACTCTATTTGTTTCGAATGATGAAAGAACATAGATTGTTAGAATCAGGAGCAGAATTAAAGGGGACAAATTTCCAATGTTTACATATGCCCACTACTGAGTTAATGTTAATGAATACTCAGATGTTTTCTCCATGAAAAAGGTGTCTTGACACATCAAGATATCCTATCCAAAATAAAATAAAATAGAAAGATAGACCTCCTTCTGACTTATTTGTCTTGACATAGTTACTTCTAGAGATGGAGACGAATCACCATGTTGGTGATTTGTCCTGCTTCGTGATCTGTCAAAGTTGATGAAGCACAAAGCTCTTGTCAGTTCATTAGGGGTTTTTTTAGACAGCCTGCCCCCTTCCTCTGTCACCTTCCTACCTTGGCTGCCGCAGTCTGCGTTGCTGCCACCACCACTGCTGCCATCATCCACGGGAGGCTGTGCCACAGTGGTCTCCACAGTCTCCATCCACCTCTGCCCTCTGTGGCGGCCTCCGCAGGCAGGGCCTGCCATAAGGGACACTGGCTGCCCTTTAAAAAGATGGTGGCTGTGGCTAGGGCAGGGAAGCTGCAGCCACCATCTTTGCAAAGGGAAGCCTGGATTCCTTTAGGGCAGGCTAAGGATGGTGGCGGCAGTGGGCAGCAATGGGTGGGGGTACGGATTGTGGCAGTGGCTAAGGTAGAAAGGGGAAGGGGATGGGGGATAGGCTGTGAGGGGGTGGCTGTGGGGTTGGCTGGCTGCCTATTGGGCTGCTGATCAGCTAATTGGCGGGCCCATAGGCAGAATGGGAAGGCCATAGCCTTCGTATGGGGGACAAATAAAAATGGACAGATATTCATCCCTTCGTATTTGTTGGGGTATCTGAAACTCATGAATATGGAGGGACAAATATTTATCGAATCAGCAATTTTTAACAAATATCCCAAATTGGTTTTTTATTTGTCACCATGTCTACTTACCAACATATAACAACATGAATATATGGCTCTGCAGGGATTTGAAATCAGGTCTCCCAAGTTTAAATCCCAAATCCTATTCACTAGGAATCCATGCAAGGACAATATCTGGATCATTTTAAACCAAAAGGAAATGGCTGGTGGGGTTTATCAGAGGAAACAAGAGATACAGCACACCTGAGGGTGCAATCATTTGTAGTCATAGGATATTCTCAGGATTTGTTGTCTGAGGTCAAAGAGGAGAGAGGCCCACCCTTCACAAGTAAGACAATTATGTGAGGTTCTTCTGTGAGAATGGAGAAAGGCTTGTAGTCAAAGCCACCTGCAAAGTCATACAAAGAAAGAGGAAGCATTTCAGTAGCATTCCAGGTGAGGATGTGGATCTGCAGAATCTAAAGGCCTTCTCTGCTCCCGTTTCTGGAGTTGCTGTCAGTTATTTTGTTTCCATGAAAATCTATGCCAGAGACAACAACAAAAAGATATCAGAGAATGTCTAAAAATGAGGATGAGGATGATCCTGGACCCACATTTTGTGTTGTAGGACATAGGGTATAAGGCGTAGGAAAAGCTAACACTTCAACTTTGGATTCTCCCTGCTCCATCTCAATAGGCTCGTTCTACTCACCATTTGGAATGATGCCATTTGCTGCAGGATACAGAGAAAAAAACTATAGGAAGCTGGATTCCTATTCCCTGTCTATGAATACCATTATATTATCCTGGTACAGAAGTCTAGTCTTTGTTTTGTGTTTTCTAGTCAGATCAATACTGTTCCAGCAGGCCGTGTGCCAGGAGAATCCTCTGATTGCCACTGAACCTAAACAGCTTGTAACCATTTTAGAGTGTAGAGGAATAATCAATCATTTGTTAAGTGGTAAATTCTCAGAGACTGAATAGTCTCAGAAAAGTGGCTGTCAATGTAATTCTATCACCCAAAAGTGCTGCTGTTTAAGAATGAAACCAAAAGGCAGTTGAATAACAATTAACACCTTATTTTCTTTTTGGCATACAGCAGAGGCCCTGGAATAGACACAGGCTTCTTCTTGAAATAAATGTGAAGCCTAAAAAGAGACTGCGGGAGAGAACCTTGCTTCCACCCCTCTGAACACAAATATCACTATCCAAGAAATGTTGTAGCTTTAAGCAGAAAAACTAGACAGCACCCTCAGGTTGTAGTAATGATTAAGGTGCTTCTGCTATTACTGTTGGCATTGCCATGACTTTGTAGTGTATATGCCAGTAGTACAGTACTAGTAATTGTTAGCTGGATAGCTCAGTGGTTTAGGTATCTGTCTGTGGAACCAGAGGTTGGGAGTTTGATTCCCTACTGTGCCTCCTGCAAGTAGAGCCAGCCTGTGGCTTTGGACAAGCTGCACAGTCCCAGGGGGTCCCCAGAAGAAGGAGTGGTAAACTACTTGTAAGTATTCTTTACCAAGATAACCTGGGAAGGGCTCACCATAAGTTAGATATGACTTAACAGCATACAATTATTATTACTATTATTATAGTACTAGTAAATACTAGAACTATAATGCTACTAGTAGTCGTCATGTCAGTGGCATTTACTGCTAATAACAATAAATTTATCGATGATTGACAATTTGGTACTCTTTAATGGTATTCCCAAACATTTTGTATTCCTTTACACTTTACATTCCTATACTTCCTCAAATAGTCATATCAAGGAATCAAAAACAGAATCAAGCCTTTCATTTCTCTTTAAACCCTGGGACTTTCTACCAGAGGCCTTTCCAAACAATCAGTTTATAGTACAGTTAATGTGCTTCCCCTCCTCCCCCAAAAAGGTGTGTATTCTTATGAGGATGCTGTAGTTTAGGAGCTCTGGCCTCTTCCTTGAACCCAAGCTGCTACGCTGTACTGCTGGGGAGACACAGCTCTTCCTTCTGCCCTTGTGATTTGGAACATTCTATTGCATGCTAAAGCAGAGTGTCATTGAATAATGGTTGTGACATTGCATATGACATGTTATGCAACCTTGTGCCTTGCTGCTTTGGCTCTAAAATTAGCACTCAGCCTGCACTAAGCAGCATCATGCAGCATCTGAAACTATGTCTAATGTGCAAAGAGGACTCTTTGTCAATCACATCCTCTGCATGAAGCTTCTGAGAAAGGTCTCATGTACAATCCTGTGCATCTTATATACTAAGGCTCATCTTATAGGAAAGAAGATGGGGATGGCATCTGGGGGGTGGGGGTTGATTTCAAGGCTCTGTTGTCTTCCCAGGACAAAGCTAGATGCTTATGCTAACATTTAAAGCCCTTAATAGTTTAGGAACTTGTTACCTGTCTGAGCACCTCTCCCTCAAAATGTCTACCCATTCCACCTGCACCTCATATATGGGCATGCTGAGGGTAGTACTATAGTAACCCCAAGGGAGGCCTGGAAATCTGTCACTCGAAACTGGGCCTTCTCTGTGGTCATTGCATCACATTGGAACTTGTTTCCACCTGAGGTACAATTAGCCCCTTCCCTCCTTGGTTTTAAGGGACAAGTTAAAACCTGGCTGTTTTCACAAGCCTTTTATGGCTTTACCACAGAGTAGTATTGCCTGAGAGACTGGTTTTCTTTTTTTTGTGTGCTTATGAACCTGTCCTATTTCTGCCACTTAATATTTCTGTACTTGGTATTTATCATTATTTTACTGTTATTGATCTTTTATTTTTAGAGATTGTCCCTTACTTGTTGTTTATGTGAATCTTTTAGTTGTTTGCTACCCAGAGTAGTGCTTTGCCACAAGTTGGGTGGGGTATAAATATCTCTATCCTAAATCAAAGTCCTTTCTTGTGTCTTTTTGTGCATAGCATAACCCTCCAAATGTTGAACTGCAACTCCCAACAGCATCCTAGCCAGGATAGCTCAAGGGGAGGGGTAAGAAGTGCTGTAATCCAAAAACATCTGGGAGCCCACCTATCCCCCACATCAGATACACAAGATATCATACTATCACAGTGGAAATCAGACTTTCAGGACTAGTGGGACAGGGATAAGTATAAGCATGCCAGAAATCACCAAAACAGATGTTGTATGGGAGATTAATGACCAGCTCATTCAAAATTTTGGATGTAAAAACTGGGAAGATTTCCTTTTGATTGGGTCTTGTAAGCAGGATTTATTCTGTCCTTCTGTGCTGTTTCCCTGATCTACATTGTTCTTTCCAGTAGTCCTGCTAAGTACAGATATTGCCCTTTCCAGCATGGCTAACAGCAGCTAAGGAAAAGATTTGAATTATGGAAACGAGGTGAGGGAAGGAGTTAATGGTCCCCCAGAGCCACTGGTGTGGTCTAAATTGGAGACCCCCAGGGCCAAACCCAAGACATTTTGCAGCTTCAGGCAAAGAACAAGACAACAATCGTTCTTAATCTCTGTACAAAAGCCAGCCAGATCACAAAAAGGCAATAGTCTGTCTGGCGGGGGGGGGGGGGGTTGCAGGACAGATCACATGACATTTAGCAATCTCCCCCACTACTTGCTGGTATTTGCCACCTGTAGTCATTGCGTCTCTCTACCCGATGGAATATTTGAGAGGGTTAAAGATCTAGGTGACCGCATCATGAATCTTTTACACAACATCTGTTTTGGTTAACAAGAGCTGTTGCTAGGGAAAACAAAGATGCATGATTTTGATCTGTCTTTCATCCTCCAAAAGGTAGACACTATTGCTTTCAGTAGTGTTTGTTGAAATGTGCAACAGAGACCTCAAAAGGCATATCTAAAACACTGGTTGCTTGAAATGATGCAGGCAGTAGACTGCTCAAATTGTACAAGGCTATGTTATTATGGTATGACTACTTCCCTCTTATGGCTGGTGGGAACTCAGTGAGGAAGTCTGGTAGTCAAACAGACTCAGAGAATCATTTAAATCAATAAAAATTGCTTCCATGGATAATAATAGGCCGTCTTCCAGTATGTATTACCATGCATATAATAACTAGTAGGCAATATGTTTCATGGTATTTGAACATAACTACAGACAACAATACAGCAGATACTGGGTCACTTCTCCATTTGAATAATTGTCTTTTGGTTTATGACACTGGTTAAAGCACCATAACTGGGACATCAATTTTCTTCTACTAGAATAGCCAAAAGCAACAGACTTCAACCTTGTGTGACAAATAAGTTGATTTGTGGAAAGACTATAGTTTAGTGGTGTAGTACATGCTTTGCATGCAAAATATGCTCAGGGTGGCAGGTTTTGCCTCCCTGATATGGGCATGAATATGTACCCCAGGGCGTAGGAGAGCCAGCTTCACTTCTGCAAATGAAAGGGAAGCTTAACAAATAGCAGAACTCCTAAAATGTCAGCAAGCATGTGAACAGGCATCACACATCAGAAACAGAGAACTGGATTTCAAAATCCTTTCAAGAAACTCCCTCACCTCCCTGAGGTGCTGAAGCCCTGCCCCAACAGACCTGGGACAGTTCCTGCTATTAATTGTTGTACTAACCACCAACACCAATTTTTTAAAAAAGACTATGAGGTAAGCAAATCAAGAGCGAATCTTTCAGTTTGTATTGATCATGTAGGTATATATTGTCAAGATGATTCTGAGTTCTGGATATAGAGAACTCAGTACAAAGAACTCAGAAGTGGTTTCTGGTGGTGCTCTGGGACCATATAGCATGTCCAAATCCTCACAGGTGGCAGGACATGTGATTCCCCATCAGCTACATATTGTCTGGGTGATCTCTGATGACCCCTTTGAGGTACACTGGAGATTCCAAATTCCTGCCCTCAACACTCCAAATCAATGACCTGTACCAATTATAACTGCCACAAAACCATCCTGTTGGTATGTTAGATGTTTGGTAACATAAGGTAAAGGCAAAGGTTCCCCTTGACATTTAGTCCAGTCATGTCTGACTCTAGGGCACGGTGCTCATCCCCGTTTCCAAGCCATAGAGTCAGCATTTGTCCAAAGACAGTTTCCGTGGTCACGTGGCCAGCACGACTAGACACGGAACGCAATTATCTTCCCACCGAGGTGGTACCTATTTATCTACTGTACTCATATTTTTACATGCTTTCGAACTGCTAGGTTGGCAGGAGCTGGGACAAGCGATGGGAGCTCACTCTGTCACATGGATTTGATCTTGCGACTGCTGGTCTGACCCTGCAGCACAGAGGCTTCTGCAGTTTAACCTGCAGTGCCACCGCGTCCCCTTTTGGTAACATACTGTTAGGTATAAACTTTAGGAGATTAATGTCATCTTTTTCCTTGGCTGTGGACCCTGCTGGGATGCTTAGCTGACTGCTGCTACTGGCCTGAATGAGGTTAAAACAATTATTCTGTTTCTGTCTTCTCATCCAGAGATATCCAAGAAGAATATCAATCAAGATTGTCTTTGCATGTGGAAATATTATGTCTATCGATTCAAATGTATATTCTATATAGTTTACCAAGTAACAATTGCATTATGATACAGGTATTTTATAAGATACTAAAGATGAAGCTGAGAAGGGAGAACATAAGTAATAGAGTGCCAGGTCCTGTGTTACATTTTGAGTTGACTTTAGTGTCTATGGCTGAAATTTTGTTGCGTAGCTAGGTGGGCATAACACAACATTATGTCCTACAGTAGCTACAAGCACACCAAGGTGGAAGTGGTATCCACAATGCACTTCTGCTGTCACATCATGGAATCAGTTGAAATGGAAACAGCATGACTGTTTGTGCAATGAAACAGCACAATCCTTATTGCCAGGGTGGAACACTTACATATTCATGGCAGAGTAACTTTATGTTATACCTTGACAAACAAGATTCCAGTCTTATGTCCGACTTAAACAACTGGAGCATTAGATAAACCCCCTTTTGGTATTCAGTCCGAGAACTTGAACGGGCAATTGGGACCGTGTGGGGCTCCCCACCCCAAATATGTGAAGTTGTGCCCCCCCCACTTGTTCTCCATCCATGAACTTTTGAACTTGCTCTTATTTAATTTGAGCTGTGCTTGTTAATTCACTTGTTTTTGTTACTTTAACACGCCAGTTTCTTTAACCTCACCATTCTTTTGATTTTCAGTATATAAAAAAGCTAATTATGGTCCATACTGAATACAATTGCAAAATCAAAGTATATACAGTATTTACATAACTGCATTTCCAGTAAACATTAAAAAATATTTTGCCTCTGAAGATGAAGGGTGTTTGCATGGCAAAAAGTAAAATAAAATAGAATAGAATAAGAAGTGCTGAATTATTTAACAGCATGCTCAAAATCCAAAGGATGACCTTGTTTCTAAAGACACCTGGGTTTTCTCTGAGCAGCTAGAAGCAACATAGGCTTAAGGATGAGATTCCTGCACTGTTTTGTCTCCATTATCAGTTCTTTTCACCGAGCAAGCGGGATTAAAGCACCTGATTGTTATCAAAATGGCAAAATGCAGCCCCTTTTTATTCTTGTTCCTGGAACCTTATCACAAAGCATTTCCCCAAAATGCTTCCCAGTTAAATAGGTACTAATGAGAATTAATGCTGGCATATATAGGAAACAAAAGAACATTGGCTAATCTCCAGGGAAGAAACTTCTGTTTGGCTCCTAAAAATTGTTGCTCATGCCAAAGATTGAAAGCCTGATTTTTTTTTTGCCCCCTCCCATGCAGAAAATTGCTTAAAGTCAGGAGGGAGAGAAACTGTTCTAAAGAAAACAAGGCCAGAAAACCCCAGAAGGAGAAGGAGATAATGGGAAGCCTTTTCAGACCACACTTTTAATTTTCTGAATTAAAGCTCTAAGAGGCCATTTTGTTTAAAGGCTGGCCGGGGAAGCCTACTCTAAATACACTAATGCCAAAGGCAAAAGCATTAGAAGTTTCATCCAAGAGATGGGAAATGATTGAGATTTTTGAACCACAACTCTCAGAAACCCACAGCCAGCCAAGTCTGTGACTAAACAATGTGATTCAGCTGGTCAGTGGCTAAGCAAACCTTTCCCATCTCACGTTCACACTCCATGGCTGAAATACACTAGTAAACTGCAGCTAGAGTAGATTAGATTACAGCCAATATATTCCATTCTTTTGACTGCCATCTTTGAAGATGGAAGGACTTTGAGGTAATATTGCCTTTGTTTGGGTTATTGTACCTTCTTCTGGCTTGTTGTGCCAACAAGCCATTTGTTCATCAAGAACCCTTTCATAATATCTCAGTGGGAGTGAGTCACTTAAATGCTCTCACATTTGACAGTGTCTCTGATGGCTGTACCTTATTGCATGTAAGTGGAAGATCCCATTGGCCTAGGAAGAAGAACAGCCTGCACTAATGTGCCCTCAGAGATTATCTGGGTTCCAAAGTCTCACGTTTCCAGTCTACAGCTGTAGTCATGCTGGCAATTTGAATTCATTTTTGTTCAGATTTGTCAAAAATCAGGATCAAGTCACTTAGTATTTAAACCAGTACTGTAGTCCCATCCAGATTCACTGAATAGAAAGCTGTAAATTTCTGGTGATTTAAACCCGTTTTGGTGTCTACACTGTTGGAACTGACTCATTTCCCTTCTGTTTTAGGAGCATGCTGTTCTTAAAGATTTTGATTTCTTAAAAAAAAAAAAGGATATTATACATAATGGTTGTTGTGGGTTTTTCGGGCTCTTTGGCCGTGTTCTGAAGGTTGTTCTTAATAACGTTTTGCCAGTTTCTGTGGCCGGCATCTTCAGAGGACAGCACTCTGACATGATACATAAATCAAATGTCTGGGAGGTGCAAATTGTGTCAGAATAGTCACTAGAAACCATGCAGGAAACACCAGAGAGGTGACCCCAGCCTATTAATGATGAAAAAATTAGAGTGTGGGGGAAGGCTTCCAGCTGCTTTGTGGAGCAATGCTCCTGGTCTGTGGACCCTCCTCTGTGTCCAGGAGGACCTGCTCTGCATTCTGTCTGCCCACTACTGGTCCTATGCTGCTCCACTGGGTTCTTTCATCGACCAAATGGAGAGAACATATTGATGTTGTGATGCAGTGATAAACATTTTAATAAATGGTTTTTTTAAAAAAAAATGAGAAGAAAAAAACAGCAGTGCCCCAGCCACACAAAATCCACAAGGCAAAAATTAAAATGACAGCAATGTTCACATCCACAAAACCACATTGAATGGAACTGATTTTAAAAGTCAAGTATTTAAAAAAGCCTCTGTAGGCTAGTTGAAGAAAACGTGCTTTGCAGCTGATATAAATTGATTTCACCTTTGGATCATCTGAATGATAAAATCTAAATTGATTTAAATGATGCTTAAAAGCAGTTCTTATTGCTAGAGTGACTGCAACCATAATTTATGCTTCCACACAATCTCTGTGTTAGCTATTTCTGTCTCTGCATTTATGTCAGGATCTCTTTATTTGATCTCTCTCCAACAGTGTTTGGTTCTCTGATTTGTTGTATCAGCTTTCGTGTTAATCCCAGATGTTCAGTACCATTTAGACTGATTATTGTGCATTTTATTTATGTTTTCTCCCATTTTGTTGTTGTCTAGGATGTGCCATCACATCGCTTCCAACTTCCAACCCTATGTATGAATGGCCTCCCAAAAGTCTTATTTTCAATATCCCTGCAAATTCAAGTTTGAAGCTTCCTTTACTTAATAAATCCATCTCTTATTTGGTTCTTCTTATTTTGCATTGCTTTAAACATTTCCCAGTGTTATTGTATTTTCCAATGAGCCCTATCTTCTCATCATGTGGCCAGTGTCTAACAGCTTCAGTTCTGATCTTCCAGGATTTCCAGCATCCCACCCAACCTTCTTCTTAGTACAGCGCTATGGACTGTTTATAACAGAAACACGTCTTCAACACTTTTCTGTCTGCCCATATTTCACACTCTCCCATGAAGGGATTCAGAAACTCATTCAAAGGATAATGGTAAAAAAATAATTACAACTCTAAGTAATTTCAACATTTCTTAATCACCATTCAATAGATGAATTCAATGTGAGTTTCCATAGTAACCCTGCTGACTTCTTCATTAGCATGACCTATATTTGGCATTGCTTAAATATATGAGGTAGGTCCCCAGAGAGAAATGCTCATTTGTGAAACGCTTGCACTGATAATGAACTACTCCACCAGTGAATTGTTTCTGTAGGGAAAGCAAATTAAACATTTTGATTGGTTTGCACTGCAGCCAATGAACCAATTATCACGCCATATTTACCCACACAGAGGACCATGGCATTCACCTAATAAGCAAGCATGACATTTAAAAGTTTTTGTTTGTTTATTTGTTTATTCTTAATCTCTGCATTTCATACAAAAATAAACATGCTGCAGGAAACATGAAGCGTAACAAATAGCAAATCTACAGTAGGCACAGTAAAATAAGATCCATGCTAAAAAAATGGACCACAAGATTGAATTATTGCATTAAAAATGCTCATGTTCTTTAAAGTTTTAAAGCTTTAAAACATTTTAGAGAAACTGCAAACACTTCTTTGTGAAGGCAGTTGATCGGTGTATTGTGCCTTTATTTCTAAATAAGTATGTTTCATTTTGTGATTTTAGACTGTTGCTGTAACCTGCACTGAGCATCTGATGTGAGATACATCATCCTCATCCTCACCATCACTCCACTACTACAGGAGTCATATTCAAACTAATATGATGATAATTCAAGAAATGCTGTGAAATAAGACTTTGGGTCAAATTGGGTTAAATTTGTGTCCATTCTATGGTGAAGGATCTGATCAGCTTCTGCAGGTGAGCTGTGTGAGTTTAAAAAAAGTAAATTAAGGGACCCCAGAGCTCAGAAATGTTACAGTTCCCCAGCCAGCTATGTCAAATGAACTTTATCACCACTGTTAATAAGCAGAACTTGGAAAAGTTATTCTTTGGAATACAGCTCAAAGAATTCCTCAGCAACGGCCATGCTGGCTGATGGATTGTGGAAGCTACCTGCCAAAAAAAGTAATATTTTCTGAGAGATACAATAATGAGCACATGCCATCAAGTCAATTCTGACTTATGGTGACCCTTTCCAGGGTTTTCCAAGAAGAGAATAGTCAGAAGTGACGTACTGTTCCCTTCTTCTGGGGGTGCCTTTGGACTGTGCAGCTTGCCCAAAGACATAGAGGCTGGCTCTTCTACCAGGAATCAATTTAGTCGGAATCAAGACTCCCAACCTCTGGCTCCACAGCCAGATACCAAAACCACTGAGCTATCTAGCCAGCTTAATATAGCAATAATCAAGTACATTTGATGCCACAAGCTATTGGCATTCTTTTATTTTTGAATGCCATTAGGCTATTTCTCTCGCCAAAGCCCGCAGGACTATTTTTCATTCACACTCAGAAAAAAAATTTAATTTTTAAATGAGCATCATAAGGCTGAAAGAAAATCCTCTTGTGCAACTCTCTTATTCATGGACTGTTCTGTTTTGAGACATTAAGATTGTTGCCAAGGGCCTGACCCTGAAACTGACCCAATTCCTTGTACTATTGCATGGAATGACACATGAAATGAGAAAACAGAAAAGAAGGATAACAGGGCACTGGAATTCTTGTCACATAAAAACAAAAAGGCCATTTATACGGTTTTGGAGTGCCTTTCATGGTTCCGGCAATTATACAAAAGCATGTGCCAGTCTCTCCACACTGCATCAATGGAGAACATTAGATAGACATTAGGAATTAGTCAAGGAGAACAACAGATGATAACTATAGCTTTCCTTAAAGAGGATCAAAACATTACAGGGGCTCCAACCCAATTTTGCAGGGGTTTTTTTTCATATGCAGTGTTCATAATAGTGCATACTATCCTGCATATATATTTTCTTCCCACGCAAAAATGTATATGCATTTTCCATAATGCATAGATTTATTTAAGCATTCTTCTGTGCTTCTTTCACCCACATGACTGAAGTGTTTGTGCATATTTTCTATCTATTCACATTTTTAAAATGTGAACATTTAAAAATGTAAATATGATTTCATGCATATAAAGCATATTACAAAGCTTGAAAATGAGCAAATTGTTGAAGCATAAGAACTTCAAGAAGACCATTTCTTCATGGTTTTACACTCACAGAAGCAGGTCCAGCAAGGGAATGACCCTAGGGGATAACACCCTCTCGGTTGCCATGGCCGGAAAAAAAGAATAAAGTAACTGTGAGATACAGTAAGTCCCTGAAGAACAATCTGAATCAAAAATTATTCACATCTGTATTTGCCAAATTCAGTATGTACAGCTATTCCCAGCATGGATAGGAATACACTGTACCTATCATATATGTGCTAAATGCAAGAATCCCCTCAGGAGAAGGAGGAAGGAGAAGAAGCTGCTGTAGTAGGAGCAGGAGGAGCAGCAACACTGCCTCTCACATGGATTTAGCCCCAGAGATTGAAGTGTTAAAACATTCATATTCATGGATCTGGGTGGATGAATCTACTCCTCACATTTGAATTTTTACGATCTCAAATTATTTGTAACTATTGATAATCCCACATACCCCATGAACTGAAATCAAATTCTTGCCCATCCTTACCAAAGGAGCTCATACTAATTGACACAACCAAATTTTCAGAACCTAATTATATTGCTTGTATTATGCATTAATAGAAACCAATGATTATTCCCATTACTGGGGCTTTTTTGTGTGTGTGTGGTTGTTGTTGTTTTTTGGTACTTCTTTAGAGAGCCACCCCATGTATAAGGAGTAAAGAGCCAAGTCTTTCTCCTTTATCCAAAGGCTGGCCCTTCCTGACCTTCCTCTTAGACCCACCTTCAACAAAGGTAGACGTGCTGTAAGAGTACATGTCAAACAAGGTTGTTTACAATACCAATGCTGAAGGATAAGTTTCCATTGTTTATGCAATTTAAAAGAGAACTAAGGACAGCATTTAGTGTCAAGGCCTCCATTTTGGCCAAAGAGGGTAGCCACCCTTCTTTTAAAAAGGCATCTGCTAGGAACAAGAGAGAGAGAGAGAGAGAGAGAGAGGCTTGCAGGACAGGAAGGGTATCATAAATGGTCCTGGATGTGAGAAAAGTGTGTTATTAATGAATGATATTGAAGTGGTGTTTGGGATCTCGCATTCAGCCACCTATTCCCCTGCATAGATTTACTCAGATGTTATATGGTGCTGGCAACTATACAGACTTGCCAATTTCTTTTGACAAAGCACTTGCCTCTCTGACAACTAAAGAACAAGGAGAATATCCGCATTTGAAACTTTTCCCATGCTAAACAAAAGCCCCTTGTTGAATTTCTAAATGACCCTCAGTCAGAAAGACATAGAATCCCATCAGGAAATAGGTTGGCAACCAGGATTCAGAGTGGTTTATAGCTGATATAGTAAGGGATGATAGGTTAAAACTAAACTCTCCTTTTAAGGTGCTCTGATTATTGCACTGTTAAGCTCAGACTGAGGAGTCTCTATTTCAAAACTCCCCTAAGCCACAAAGCTCATTGGGTGGCCTTCAGCCAGTCCTTTTTCCTTGGCTCACAGGGTTGTCAGGAGATTGAAATAGGGAAGAGAATTATATATAATGTCTTGACATATTTTAGGAAAAGGCAATACGGCCGGGATCTAATGGTTGTTGTGGGTTTTTCAGGCTTCTTGGCCGTGTTCTGTTGGTTGACATTGTGGCTCACTTGATGTGGTATATGGGATCAGGAGAAGGCGGAGCCAATACTGTGAGTAGTAATTTGGATGGAAGCAGGTGGAGAAGTCACTGCTATAAGAGGGGGCACCATTCTCACTGTAGAGTGATGACTATGAACGGGGTACCTAGTGGCTATCTTGCCAAACATTTCCCTCTGCAAAAGTGGAGGCGTTCTGACTAACTTCACAGTTTCATAAAAGTATCAACACAACGTGCAAAGGGTATTTGGCTTTGAAAGAAAGGCAGCTAACATGCTTTTTCAGATATGCATCATTCTTGCAGAAGAAAGTCTCGGACTTGTCTCTAAAGGGCTGGTGAAACTGATCTCCCCAGAGAGATGGCTTTTATACCAATGACACCTTCCTTATGCTCTGTTTTCAAGAAAAACTGATCATCACCAGCAAGGGGACAGGGTACCAGATATCTCTCTACCTGTCTGACCCTAACAAAAGAATTTTGTGCAATCCAAGAATTGGGTCCTAGCACTTTCAACCTGGGTTGGGCCAAACTTGTATCAGCTCACATCCTTTGTGCTTTTTGTGGTGTTAAATTATATAACACCACAATTATATAATTGCTTTCAGGGCTCCTCTCCCTTGATCAGCCTCCCCTTTTTTCTTTTTTTTAAAAATTCTTACATAGATTAGCAGTAGTTCACCCTATCACCCTATCACTTTATTGCTAGGTCATTGGTTAGGGGGAGGATTTCCATGACATTTCACATTTTCTCTGTAATCTATATTTTAACTCATAAATATGTTCAAACCCACCTATAAGCTCAAACATAGGTTGCGGGGGGGGGGGGGAATGACATGTCCCCCTGGTTATTATTTCCTGTATTTATGACCCTGTCAGTTCCCTGTCAGGTAGCTGACATGATCAGAGAAAGGAAGGATCAGCAGAGGCTAGTCCAGAGAAAGGAAGGAAAGAAGCGGGGCTGTGGGCTGGAATGCAAAAGGCATTGCAACCACCATGAACAGTGAAGTCCCAGATCAATCTGCAGCTCCTGCGTGACTGTGATTTCAAAAGTAATATAGGCTGTGAATCAAACTGCAGCAGAACTGAATTTGGCTTTCCAGGACAGTCACTCCCTCATGTACATTTCCAAGCTTCAGCTGGTTTTGTTATTGCCTCAGTTTGACAGGGCCAATTTCTAAAGTAAAAAAAAGAAGAAGGAATGCTCTTGCAATACTGTGAGGGATGATGTTGCTTCTATCATAATGAGGTGATCACTGATGGACATCATAAATTGTAATGCACTGACAACGCAAGAACACTTTGCTTAGGCAACTGTTGGCAAGCATGCATGCCCGTACAATAATGAACGCATACAATGAGAATGTATACAACAGAGAATGTTATGCACGCATTCACAGCAAGGACAACTTGTGTGTCTACATCCATTCATTATGAACTGTACTCAAGGGAAAGAAGTATTTTCCGCTTTATGCGTACCCATTCATCTAAACTGATGCAATGGCAATGGCCTCCACAACAGGCTGGCACTGAGTCTGAGTACAAAGGAAGGAAGTTCATTTTCCTTATGCTATCCACGAGTCCACTTAGAGCACATGTTCACACACACTTTAATAATGGCATGGGCAGGAAATACACACATAGATTAGTACCAAGTGAAGAGAAGGAAATAATCTTATAACCTAATTATTTCCCACTACTTAAATTCACCCTGTCTTCACCCTGTAAGTCAATCTCTTTGATCAGGTTAACTCAGTGGTTCCTAACTCTGGGTTCCCAGGTTTTACTAGACTAAAGCTATCAGAATACCACTAGCTGTGCTGGCCAGGATTTCTGGGAGTTGTAGTCCAAAAACACCTGTGTAACCCAAGATTGTGAATCACTGGGTAGACAGAAAGTGACTGCCCTGGTGTCACCCACTGAATTCCATGGCTCAATAGGGATCTGAGCCTCCCTATCTAAGTGTAACATTCATGCAAAATGATCAAAACAATTGTTTATGTAATGCCAAAAAAAGAGGAAAACAATATTGATTACCCCTATATCCAAGAAGAGAGTATTACTAAGAATCCATAGGTAAAAGGATTAACATTTTCAGGGCCATCACTTTTGGAACAATGTTTAAACAGAAGGAAGAGTAACACATTGAGCTAGCCACACATTAGCGTAGGAGATATACAGTGAGCCCTCGACTTACGAACTTAATCCGTTGTGGGAGGACGTTCGTACCTCGGAAAGTTCGTAAGTCGACCTATCATTTCCCATTGAAATACATGTGAATGGAATTAATCCGTTCCAGCATTTAAAAAAAAATACAAAAATAAAAATAAAAAGAGCAAGTCCCACATTGGGACTGCATTTAAAAAAAAACACACAAACACGCACAGCCTTTTGGCTTAACTGAGTCCATCACATAGATGGATTTAGACTCTAGAAATGAAAATATATTTACTCTCTAGTTGGAAGCAAGGTAATGTAACACAGCTAAGTGATGAAAAGCAACAGTGTTGGCAGGGTTTTTTTGAAAAACAGCTTATTATTGCCCAGCTTGTAACAGCAGACAACAGTTAAGTGGTAAACTCCCACAAGCCAATTTGGGGGAGAACAATCTTAATTTCCTGCTCCCAGGAGATGTGTGAATATGTGCACTACATAACAGAATGCAAAGACTTCACTAAGTCTCAAGAACATCTTCTCCACAAATAGGTGCTTCAATGTGTTTTTAGATGTCTCTTCACTTATTTAATATACAGTAGCTTGCTTCTCCCTTTATTTATTTATTTATTTATTTATTTATTTATTTATTTATTTATTTATTTATTTATTTATTTATTTATTTATTTATTTATTTATTCCCCGCCTATCTTGTCGGGTCAGGACCACTCTAGGCGGCTAACAACATAGAGTAATACAATAAATACATATAAAAACAATTTTACATAACTAAAACATTAACCAAGATAGAGGTAATAATAAGAGGGGGAAGAGAAGGACGTCAGGAATTATTTGATGGGAAGGCCCGCCGAAACATCCATGTTTTTAATTGATTCTTTAAAACACCCAACGAGGGAGCCACGTGAATCTCAGGAGGTAGGTTGTTCCAAAGGCAAGGAGCCACCACCGAGAAGGCCCAATTTCTTATCTTTTCCTTCCGGGCCTCTCTCGGCGTTAGGCTCCTCAACCTCATATCCTGGCTCGCGCGAGTGACACGGGTAGATCTCAGTGGGTGTAGGCGTTCCGCCAAGTATCGAGGCCCTAAACGATTTAGGGCTTTGTACGTAAGCATCAGCACTTTGAAGTCGATGCAGAATCGGATGGGCAGCCAATGCAATGCGGCCAGCATTGGAGAAATGTGTTGGTATTTTCTCACTCCGGTAAGGAGTCTGGCCGCCGCATTCTGCACCACCTGTAGTTTCAGCAGCAACCTCAAAGGTAGCCCCACGTAGAGCGCATTACAGTGGTCTAATCTTGAGATTACGAGCACGTGCACCAAGGTAGTGAGCGCCCCAACATCAAGGTAGGACCGCGGCTGGGCTATCCGCCTGAGATGAAAAAAGGCGGAATGGACCACTGACGCCACCTAGGATTCTATTGTAAGCACCGGGTCCAGGTGGATCCCCAGGCTGTGGACCCCATCTCTGGCGGGCAGAGTCACCCCCCCAAAAGAGAGGGAGTTTCCCAAATCCCCAGCTGTGTGGGCACCCACCCTCAGTACCTCCGTCTTGTCTGGGTTCAGCCTCAGCCCGTTTTCCTGCATCCATTGCAGTATAGTCGCCAGGCAGCGCTGTAGGGACAGAACGGCATCTCCTGCAGTTGGTGAAAAGGAGATGCAGAGCTGAGTGTCATCAGCGTACTGATGACACAAGGCTCCACACCCCCTGATGACCCCACCCAGCAGCCTCATGTAGATGTTGAACAGCATTGGGGAGATAATCGATAACCTTTCTTATCTCAAGGGTCTCAAAGAAACACATTAAAAACTGGTTGGAAAGAGGTATATGGGATAGTTTGTCTCAAATGAAATGTCCTCTTGTCTCACAGCCAGAGTGGAATTAAAATAGATTATGGGATCAGATGAGAAGATGCCACTGACACCCTGCCAAAAGGAACAGCGTCTGTCTGTGATTATAGAAGTGGACATCAGAAAATTCTGCCACCTAGAAAAGAGAAGGTAAAAATAGTAAGCTCCTGCAACAACATTGGAGGAGATGTGGGTATAACTGGATGGTACTGGTTGCAAAGGGAGAGAGTTACGTCTGCAGTTATTCTTGTCCATGGTCAAGATTATGCTTGAGAAAGGTGTCTGGTAGGTGCAGCCACTCTCAGGCAAATATGGGCAAAATAAGCTTTCTACCTTTGCTGTCTGTTTATTCACTGGTAAATACAGTTTATTATTTGGACTGATTACCTAACAGCAAGGTGTTTTCACAATCTGCTTTTGTAACTGCTCTGCACAAAAGTAAATTCAGGATACAGCTACACTTTAGCAACAGGGAGCAATCTAGTTTGGGTCACTGGTACAGCTTGATTAAAACCTTCCATTTATGTGGGCTTTGTTCATGCAGCCCCTGTGTTTGCAAGCTCTTCAGCTAGATTGTGGCCGCTCCCAGACTTTGGAACTCCCTCCCACTGGAGGAAGACAGGCTGGCCCCATTTTTGCAGTTCTTCTGCAAGCAGGTGAAGACCTTTCTCTTCAGGCAAGCTATCCCTCAGTGACTGGCTGCATGAGCAGGGTTTTTTAATGGATTGTTATGTCTTACTGCTTTGAAAGTGTTTTTGGTGTTGCTTTTGCTAACCATTTTTAGTGTGGTATTTGTTTAGTCCTTTTTTATATTTGTATACTTACTGTTTTAGCTTTAAATATTGTCTTTTAATGATGTAAGGTGCCTGAGTCCTTTTTAAGACGAAAGGAGGAGTAAAATATTTTAAATAAATAAGCCACGTTTTGGAGTTAGATCACTTAGTTCTCTATCCATTTCATCACAATGTGCCCCTCCCCCTCTTGCTCGCACTTCCTGCCATCTCTTTTGTCATAGCTGTCAGCTGGTTGGGAAACAGCCTGCTTCCATTTGCTGGCATGTAGGCTTTAATGCTGGGTTTTCATGCACACAAATGGGAGGGCGGTACAAAATACATTTCTGCTTTTCTCCTTTTTTAAAAAACTAAACTACTACGTAGCATAGCACTTAAGTGCCACAGCACAGTAATGGGAAAGTAGACCTTTTTTGAGTTCAAAACAGACTACACCCACCTCTACACATCACCATGTGTAGGAAGAACACATCCCCAACCTCACAATAGAGCGATCTAAGTTATTGCACAGCATGAAAACCATATTTATTCGGGCCGTTCCTAAGTGTGCGAAGCGAATGGTAGGCTCCAATCCTAGACCAGTCTGGGGGGATTGGTTCCCACTAGGGACGGGTGGGAACGCTCTAATACAAATGTTGTGTAGTTGACATTTTTAGAGTGTTCCCAACCATTCCAGCTGGAGGCTACAAGCAGGATAAATTCCCATGTAACTGGCCTCTTACTTTACATTCTCAGTGTACTTTGTCACTGGAAATCCTCCTTCCTCCAATCGGAAGTGGTTTTTGTAAGATGTGAACTGGCAACTCTTTAAAATCCTCTTTAAAAAACAAACTGTATGGATAGTTTCATCTTGTTGAGTTACATGCAGTTCCTACATGTCATCCACTTTTGGACATTGTAACTAAGGTTATACTGTACTGTACAATTTGTACTGTCCATTCATTTTATAGAAATGATGCATTCACATGCATAGTATTTTACTTGTGGCAAAAAAGTGTGCATAGTGGGAAGAGACCTGCAAGATAGGGTTGTCTGGAAAAGGAAGGAGGGCTTACCTTCCAGTCATATGTCTGAAGAAAAAAGTAAAATGCATTTGTGTAGCCAGTTTTACAAGATACATTCATCTTCATTAAAAAAAAAGTGGATCACTATATATGACATTATAACACAATCAGCTCTGTAGCCATTAGGTACAGTTGTGATGCAATGTCACCTTTCTTTATGTCTCTTAACTGCACAGCACCAAGGCTCCCAGAAAAAGCAACCAATTAAAACATGTCCTTGGTTTATCAAACCAGCCCAGCAAAACTGGATGGAGCTGGAAAGGACTCACATGAAATATCATTGGTCTCCACGAAATGTTGATGAATTTGTTATTGACGTAGAGAAGCAAATCAGTGCCCACGTCCTCTTAGCCAAGGTGCAACCCAATCCTTTCCTATTTATATTTACAAAAGTAATTCAAGCTGTCACATGCTTTTCTCTTTAAATAACTTTAGGCAAGAACTAGCTGTTCAGACCAGCTGCAGAACTGTATGTTATTGCAAGAATGGAGTGTAAAGCTATCATACAACAGCAGGATGCAGAAGAAACAACACTATAGCCACTGCTGCGCCTCCAGATATCTGCCCTCTTGCATGTCTATTCTTTGATCACACCAAATGATTAGTCTCTATTCCAAGCACTATCTCTTGGCCTTTATAGTGATGGTTTTCAAGTCACTCAATGTGGTTAGGAATAGGAGAGCAATCACGGGGGTTTACACCACACTTCCACACCAGGTGATCAGATAAGATTAATGTGCTTTCATGCCAGGAAACCCTTGTTCATCCAGCCCCTGGTAGGCTGCAAAAGGGGAATTTATGGAGCCCCTGGTGGGAGGCTTCAGGGGACTGGTGAGTACAGTGCAGAAGCATCCCAAGGAGTTCTGGCAGCAATTTTGCATAGATCAAGTTTACACTAATTTCAGGGCTGCTGTTAGAGAACTTGATAATTGCTATGTATTCGACAGTCCTTACATAACTGAAGGACAAGCATACATATGAGGCTGCTGAGGCACATGGATCATGTACACCAAGAGTAGGTAAAAGAGTGGACCTCTAGGGATCCCGGGGTCTACTTTACATTCAAAGAATCTGTCACAGACAGCAGCACCAGCTCAAAACAAACATGGAAGTACGGGGAGGGAAAGATAACATAAAACAGATGAAAAGATTGCACTTTGTTTTGAAAAAGAATCACCATTTCCTAAGGTTTCCAATGACATCAATTCATATTTTTCAGCCTCATTTTTTTTAGTGGAGATGCCTAGGGGGTCTGGAAGGGGCCCTGGAGGATAGCAGAACAGCGTGGGATACATATAAAATTATCTGTTGTCCATATCTGCTATACAATAATGTCAAATCTAGATGAAATGCTGAAGACAACCCAAAAAAGACAAGCTAGTGACAACTGAGTGGCGTAGAATGTTATGTGCGTTGGAGCAAGGAAATGGAGTAAAATATTCTGAAAGAAGACAAGGTGGGTTGGCTGGCCAGTTGACAATACAGTGAACATGAGTATGCCACAGGGAAACATTTTGTTCTACCATTGTCTCAATGTTCAGCCTTAAGGCTCCTTGCGACATCAGAGCTGAAGCCCAGCATCAGAAGCTGGTATGCTCATGGTTAGGTCGGCAGTTCCACACCACGGCCAGAAGCCCAGTATCCACGGCTAAGACCCAACTGGCTGTGGTGTTGCTTCTACACTCCTGACACCTGTTGCTCCATCCTGGAGTGGATGAACTGCTGAGCAGCAAGAACATGAACGACAATGTAACCTTGCTTATTAATAGTTCTTTCTCTAGCAGGCCATCAAATAGCAGCACTAGTGACAATGAGAAAGCCTGGTTGATGAAGTTCCACCCAGGCATCTCCATACGGAGGGGAAGTATTAAATCATCATATTGCAGCCCTATTATCACCATCATCAGATTCAGAAAAATAAAGAATGCATTTCTATATAATCCTCTAGGAAAGAAAAAAAAGAGAACCTCACATTACCTGTGATATTAGCTTATGTATATGCCTGCACAATCTGTGACTCATCCAGCCATCCACTGTAATTAGCTATGGATGCCATAAAGTTCCGTGTTTTTGGCGCTTGCTCGGGATAACTTGCTAAGCTTCTTAGGTGACAGGCTGTGCAGGCCTGGTTAAAGTATAAAATTCTGAATCAGCAGGAAGAGCACTGACCTCGGAAAATTGGTTTCAAAAATAATCTCTGCCAAGGAGTCACTCACTGGCCTCGAGCAAGTCTCGATCTGTCAACCCCTGTTCCCCAGCATTAAACAAGAACATTAATTCTCTGCTGTGCTTAGAGGCATGGCAAGTGGAAAATGAGATGAAGGCTATGAAGTGGTTTGGGTACACTCTTAAAATACGGTCAAACAGTCAACTCCAACCTCTAGATCTGTCGTGGGCTACAACTCCCGTCAAGCCTGGCCAGTACGTTCAGCCTGAACGGAGCTGTAATACAACAGATCTGGGGCTATTTTGTCAATTAGTGGCCTCATATTCTCCCCCTCTTCTCTTTTTATCTTTTTTATCTGAGCTGTTCCTGGGGGCCGGGGAGGGGCATGAGTGAATTTTTTTTAATGGGCATCCCTTCTTTTTTCCTGGAGGGAAGGAAGAGTAACCTACAAAGAGGGCAAGGCAGAATGACATTTTCATCACTTGAATGAGTTTAACTTGCTCAGTGAAATCTTTCCAGTAATTATAAATGGGAGAACAAGCTCAGCCTTGGGCTAAACCACTAATGCTGTCCTCCCCCATCGCCCATTGTAGGGTCTGATTTATATAATCTGACTGGAGGAAATCTTCACCAAAGAAACAACCCAAGGGTCGGGGGGGGGGAGAAACACATATGGAATGGAGAAAAACAGGGCAGGTTGGATTAATGTGGCACCTTTTACTGTGAGTCAAGATCAGAGAAACTCAGTCTTGGATGTAGAAGTGTGTTAAAATAAGCAGGTGAGAGAAGCAGCATTGAAACCCTAGTGTAAAAAACATTTTGTGCCACAGCAGCAATGTTTTCCATAGGAAACAATTAGACAAGAAGAAATAGTTATTAATAACTCAGAGTCATGGCTATTTCTATTTGTGCCCTTTGCATACAGGGAAATGGCGTGGATGATTAATAGCCAAGGTAGTTTCTTTCTAAAAGCCAACAATCCTTTAAACTTCTAAATTACTGACTTTGTTGTTGTCAACATCACTTCCCTTTCCATGAACTACTCCTAGCTATTTCATTCTCTCTCTCTCTCTCTTTCTCTCCCTCCCCCCCCCTCTCTGTGTGTGCCTGCGTGCGTGCTCACTGACAGGAGGCGGAGCTTCACTCACCGCTCACCTCCTGCTTGCTGCTCATCTGCCCCAGCGGCCCTGTCCTTCCAAGGCCCCAGACCAGTACCAGTTTGGGGCCCAGCAATTGGGGACCCCTGTGCTAGATTATTCCGTACCATGATTAAAGAGAAGAGGATCCCTGTCACAGTTTCAGCAAGAAGAAATGTTCCTTTTTACAAAAAGACTCTACATGTGTTCAACTCACTGATCAAATATTCAAATTTCTAGGTCATAGGTGTGCAAAATGTGACTACCAGGCCAAATGTAGCCCTTAAAAGGTGACCCTGGAGCCACATGCAGCCTTGATTATCCTCTTCTCACATGCATTTCCTAATTCCTAAGTAGTTTCTCCAGGGAGAAAACATTGCTGTTCCTGGGACTCTCAAGCAGCTAAAGTCCGTCTTTTCAGTTAGTGGTGGGAGCCTGTGGCACTAAAAAATACCAATTTTTTCAAAACCAGAAGTAAATAACTGGCTGCTGCCAACCTTGTTCTTTCTCTGGTGTATTGCATTTCTGGTGGTTTCTGCAGCCCTCAGAGGACCCTCATCACAAAAGGGGGGAAATGACTGTTCCCCAATCCAGCAAAGTTATTCACCTTTGCTTTAGCCCGTGACTGCTACAGAACTGTGCAAATTACAACCATTCAGTGGAAGACTACCTGGGTTTACTCCTTCTCAGAAGAAGCCCAGCTGTAGTCCAAAATCCAGGCGGTGCTCGGCTTGAGGAGGCTGCAATACAGAGTTCCTGAATTCTTGAGGCCTTGTGATTGTAGTGCCACTGTGATGTCAGGCTTTGTTTTCCCTCCTGAATCCTTTGTGACAGTTCAAGTGCAGAGATACCCACAACTCCAGCACACGACCATTAGGAGATGCCAAGGCATGTCATTCAAATGGGAATAAGAAGGAGCAAAAACTTTTCCAGAGAGTTGCAGGAAGACTGGAGGTGGATTCTGCACACTCTTAATTGCAGGGCACCTGATCACAATAGAGCTTGGTCTATAAAGTCACTCCTGCCTGTCCCACCACTGCTATATATAAAAAAAAATCCAACAATGCAATAAAAAGGTAGACTGCCAGCAGATTGTTCTTGGATAACTGGAATAACTGTTGGTATATTATTGGTCAACAGACCTAGACTTGAGCAAATCAATGTTTCCAAATGCTTCCCTACATATTTTTCATATGCCAGAATTAAGAGAATTTTCCATCCAAACAATTGAAAACTAAATTCATTTTCATGAAATAGAATTCTGCTGATGTATACACATTTAGAAAAATGAAGTGTTCAGCTTCAGCCCACAACTTAATTATATTGGAGTAAGTGAGTTCTAAATTACTTTCTCTGTGACTGGCACATTACTTGTAAGCCAGTATATGTCAGACTGATTTTTCCCCACTGCAATTATTATTATTGTGTTTAACATCACCTTGGTGTAGTACAATCGTGGGCCAGATCTAGTGATTCTAATTTGTTTTCAAATACAGAATGCTTTGGGTGTATTGAATATTTCATTGTGTATATATTTGCTCCTTTAATTTTTCAGCTAAGCATTCAGAAATGAAGTTTGAATGTAGGGAGCTCCATACACATATTTCTACTGCTGTGATAGATAAAGGGAAAATAAAAGAGTAAAACATTGGAGGAAGATTGCAAAGGGACAGAGTTTCGAAACTAAACTATACTGAAGAGACATTAGTACAGTGGTACCTCGACTTACGAACGTCTCCACTTGTGAACGTTTCGAGTTACAAACTGCTCTTTTCACAAAATGTTGCTTCGACTTGCGAACGGAGCCTCGAGTTACGAATGAAAAAACCTTTCCTGCCCTTTTTTTGACCTAAGTTCATCTTAGGTCAAAAGAATAAAAAAATTAAAAAGTTCTCCCCCTAGTGGTAGAGAATGGATTAACCAGCTTTGCAGTAGTTCCTATGGGAACTAATGCCTCTACTTACGAACAGCACCTCGACATATGAAGTTCATCTTAGGTCAAAAGAAGAATTTTTTTAAAAAAATTCTCCTCCTAGTGGTAGAGCACGGATTAACCAGCTTTGCATTAGTTCCTATGGGAACTAATGCCTCTACTTACAAACAGCACCTCGACATACAAATGAAAAACAGTCTGAATGGATTAAATGGTTTTCAATGCATTCCTATGGGAAATTTTGCCTCGACAGAGAACCCACACAGAGAGATGACAGAGGCCCTGCCTTCTCAAACTCAGGGCCCTCCACATGTAGGAGAGGATGGAAATGAGAACACAGGGACAAATTGACAACACTTCCCCCTGTGTGTTATGCATATTTTTAAAATACGGCTTTTAGGGATGAGAAAGTATAACATTTTTTATTTCTCTAGAATTTAAAATGTCAAAATTCTACGTTCTGTCCATTCTAAATATGTGATTTATGCATTTTTAGGAAATTCTTCAAATAAGAACTGAACTGAAATGTTCACAAATCTGCACTGGCCAAATTCAATAGGCACTGCTTTTCCCAGTGTGGAGACTAGCATGTTGTGGGTGTATGCTCTTATGTATCACAAAGGCGAGGACCTATTAACATGGTTCACTATACAGGGATTCAAATCAAATATTTAAAAAATAAGTACTAAAAGTGCTCAGACTGGATGTTTGAATCTGTCAATTCTGACTTCTCTATCATTCAATTTTTTTTTGTTTTTCACCCTCAGGTTCCTTTGAGTAAAATTCTTACAATGAGGGAAAGTGAAATTAAATTCTCCCCCATTCTTAGTGCAAAATCGTAAGAGGCCATTTGATCACAGCTTTGCCTTTTAGAAATAGCCTCACTTCCTTCATGTCAGTAGAAAGAATAACATTTCAGAACAGGAAGATGGACTACCAAAAAGGAAGATGAGCAAGTGGGGAAAAGTAGTAATCAAAGGAACCACAATTAAGCTACTATTGGCTGAACTGCACAAACATTAAGCTTACACTTGTTACAAAGGATGTACTGCACTTTCTGGATTTATTGCCTCTGCATTGTGCTCTCCCCTTGTGTGGCTGAAGTCAGCAAGATTCCATCAGAGAGTCAACAAAGCAGGGGTCAGATGATAGAATCAGACTTTTTTTTCTGGCATGATAGAAGCCACACTTAAAATACAAACTGCACCTTTTAATCATTACAATCATGATACCGAGCATTGGTTGAACTCTACATCAAAGGCACAGGAAGAATAACATCACTGTGAAGTTATCTCTGTTCTCATGCACTTTTCACATGGAGGTCCACTGAACATTTAATAACTCATGTATTATACTGTATTCATGAGTCAGAGAAGACCAGATCAAAAGCATGATCACTTGAAATTCTGGCTGTGTGTTTTGCTCTTCAAAAAGGCAATGTAACATAAATGCTGGAGTTCTTACTGCAACTGCTGCATTGTATTCAGGTGACACCATTCTTTATTTTTGTTTTTGCTTATTCCTCAAACATTTGGCTTATATTGTTTGACTAGCACAATTTCTCACTTCCACTGGGCTGCTCACCTTCATTGTAGGACCTTCACCTTCATTCCTTGAATAGGGATGGTTGTATGGATGTGTAAGTGTATATCCTAAATACTTCTAACGAAGTTTTTGTTTCAACTGTGCAAATGTGTAATGAATGCCTTGTTAACTATTCACCTAGTGAGCTATCCAGATCTGTTGAGGCCTCAGAAAGGGCAGAAGGGGAAATGGCAGTAGCAAGACAAGCAATGAGAAACCAGAGTGATGTCTTCTTTTTCTCCTGCACTTTGGGTTCTGGCTAACACATCTACAGTAGCTTGGATCCTCAGTTTCAGCAGCTAAGAAAGTTGGCTATTGGATGGGAAGACCCATAACTCAGCTTGTTTGACATTTGTGGCTTCAGCCATGCCCTGGCAAAGGGAAAAGAAAGTGGCTGTTTGGTAAAGATCAGCTAGGTCACAGAATGTCAGTCCTTGTGTGTCCTGTCTGCACACAATAGAAAACCTGAATGTTCTTCTCACCAGTGAGGACAACATGGAATTTCCTCTTGCTTGCTATAGAAATCTCACACTTGTAATATTTAGCATAAAAGTTGCCCGTTTTTGAATAAAACTGGGCACAATTTGCACAAATTCCCCAAGAACGTGAAACTTTCCAGGATTTGTGTATATCTGTGCTTGCTCTTTGTATGCTTTGTTTCTCAAACAGAAAAGGCAATGAAAATGTTTCATACAAATTATAGAGACACAGAGAAAAAAAAATCCAGCTGGAGGCAAAGTATCTCATTGCACTTGAAAATTTCTCATCAAGATGTCTTATTGTGTCAAAACAATCCAAACAGACAGCAGTAAAGACTTAATGAGTATTGCTTCCGTACAATACAATCTGCTAAGAAGCACCTAATTCCCAAGCAAGGGGAATCCTGCTTCTGCAACCTGCTGTCCTCAGCTATAAGAATACAAAAAGATCTCTAGTGGATCAGATTAAAGAACATATATTTTATTGGAGTGGGGAAAATTTGGTTCCTCAGATTGATTGATTGACTGATTTTGGACTAAATTCCTGAAATCCTTTATTGTTGCTCATGCTGGATGCAGCTGATGGGAACTAAAGCCCGAAACATCTGGAGTGTCAAGGTTCCTCTCTCCATCCCTGCATACAATATAGAGAGCTGCTTCTGAAAATAGCACAGAAACATCTGTTAGTGCAAAAGTATCCATGAGTTTTTTTAACAGGGAAGCATACATTATGTTGTACTCCAGTAGTCTCACAAGAAAAGGATCTGGATAGTGTCTCATTTTAGACTAACAGCAGGATCAATTTTGTACCAAGAAATTCATTCTCACCATTGCTTCCACGTTTTATCAGTTGTGTGCATTTTGTCAGCATTCTTTTTTAAAAAGTATTATTTTTACCCATAGTTCTGCTTCGTTCTGTTCCATTAATCTTTTTTTTTTTGAGTGTCAGAATGTGTACCTAAAATGTTTGTTTTGAGAAGTTTAGCAGCTCAGAACTGTGCCACAATAGTCAGAAAAATGTGAAGTCTGTCAGCTCAGTCAATCCAGGCCTCACACTAATCTGTGATATGGGTCAAGTTATTTGGACCATTAAGAAGACTGACTGGCGAAGAATTGACGCTTTTGAACTGTGCTGGAGGAGACTATTGAGAGTCCCCTGGATTGCAAAGAGAACAAACCAATCAATTCTGAAGGAAATCAACCCTGAGTGCTCACTGGAAGGACAGATCCTAAAGTTGAGACTCCAATACTTTGGCCATCTCATGAGAAGAGAAGACTCCCTGGAAAAGCCCCTGATGTTGGGAAAGTGTGAAGGCAAGAGGAGAAGGGGACAACAGAGGACGGGATGGGTGGACAGTGTCATCAAAGCATGAATTTGACCCAACTCTGAGAGGCAGTTGAAGACAGGAGGGCCTAGCGTGCTCTGGTCCATGGGGTCAGGAAGAGTTGGACATGACTAAATGAGTAAACAACAAAATTTTGTATAGGAATTCGCAAACACTGAATTCCCCACATATCCCTCATGACAGTTGACTTCTTAGTTTAACCACAACTTTAATTCATAGTTTATCATAGTGAAGATAATGCCTACTATATAACACACATCCACAGTGTTGATAAACATCAACATTAACAATTGGAGGGTCTAGCTAAGTAATCCATTTCTGCTCCTAAATTACAATTCATGCTATAGTGATCTCTTGATTCTCATGCTGTGGTACTTAGCTGGACACTCTAATTGCTATTGCCAACATTCAAATAGCTCTGTAAGAATCTCTGTTTCCAAGGGGAAATCTATTAATTTACTGTTAATGCTTTTGCAACCTATCTGCAGGAGTTTGGGGAGCAGGTCACACAGAATAATGGACTCACATGGAAGTCTTTAAAGTAATTATTATAGATAGATAGCCTTTTAAAAAAAATCAGAGATTTTGTTTTGACCTTTAAATTCCAGCGTTTCATAGACTGTTTTAATAAATGTTCCCCATTGCTTACAATAAAACAAACAGCAGATTCTCTAAGCCAATATACTTGAGGAGGTTTAATAAGTTCAAACTAACAACTTTTTGCATGATTTCTACAATTATTACATGGTCATCCTTTATAATTTAGCACTTTTCTACATAAATAACTTAGCACTTTTCTGCACAGGTATATACTAACATAAACAAAAATAGTGTTGTCTTTCTTTATTGTCACTTTCTTTAAGTGCTAGGAGGTGTTGTTTTTCACAAAACAGTCTCCAAAGACATAAGATATATAAATGTTGAGATTGTTGGTGGGCTTTAGGTTGTTGCTCATTTTTATTTGCATTTTAACCATTTTATATGAAGTACTGTATTTTTCTACATTTGTATAGAAAAAAAATGTGTTTGCTGTGTATCTCATGTTGTCAATACTATAGTGCATGCTGCTCTGAGGGTCTTTGGAGAGAAGAACAGCATGTAAATGGGAAGGAAAGAAGGCAAACCCAAGCACTAGGTGTAAAATGTAACTGCCAGGCTGGTGTTGGTTGCAAGAAAATTTGGCAACCTTTGCACAGTCCTCGCTCGCCTGAACTGCCTACCTGTGCAGTTCTGGGCCAGGTTCAAGGTTTTGGTTCTTACTTATAAAACCCTTCACAGTTTGGGTCCTCACAACCTGTCAGAGCGTCTTTCCACAAGAACACTGACCCACCCCACCAGATCTTTGAGGGCAGATCTTTGCAGAAAGACTTCCATCAGAAACCGTGCCTTCTCAGCAGTGGCCTTTTGGAATGGGCTCTTAGTTAAGTTTTACCTGGCTCCATCCCTCTATGCCTTCAAGAGGCTGCTTTAAAAGGTGCTTTTAAAATAAGCTTTTACCTATACAGGTATTCTGTAATAAATCTGCCAATTGTTTTTGCCCGTTTGACCATTTCCCCACTGGTGCCATTCTTGGTGTGTTTGTACATACATTGGTCTGTCTTGTTTTGTTTTTGTATGGGGAAGTTTCTCTTCTCGCCAATGCATACCCAGTGGCTTGATCTATACGTCATCACATTCCAATGAATAGGAAACTCCATTGGTCCTCTTCTAGCAAGGACCTGCCTTACCATTGCATGCAGTGATGCAATTGCCATAGGTGGCACACACTATAAGGCAGCAACTGCATCCTTTGAATTCCTCCTGAGCCCCTGGTCATTCCCTCCTGTTGGATGATAGAGCTTGTGTGTGTCACATGACCTCTCCGATCCCCCTGAACTGGCCTGTTTTCCTCAGGTCTAAAAGGAGATGCTGTCCCATTGTCAGTATTCCATCATCAGCCGGTCAGCTTCTATATGTGTAATGGGAGAGAGGCACCATTTTGTCTTTCACCTAAGGCAGGGGCCTACAAACCTTTCAGTATGAGGGCCACATCATATATTTTATACATTTTCGAGAGCTAAAGGGGGGGCAGTTTTATAATAAATGAATAAGTTGTGTTTGGACCAACAGACTTGTACTTGTATACTACAGTATTAATGGGAATGGTGGAACTGCTTGTTTAATTTCAAAATATTGCCGAACTGAGGTTCCAAGCTTGAGGAGCCAATTATAACAATGGACTGAAGATGCTCATCAGATAAACTTGCTCAATAGTTGGACTTTACAGACTTCATTCTTGAAAAGATTTGTTCACACAGGTTATACTAAAAACAGACAGAAATCCACAAGCAAATTGCTTCAAATTTGGAAACTGTTCAGGCTAGAAAGATTTATAAAAGTGGGTCAGATTTCCTTTTGACCCCCAGGATACTGGACCGGGCAGGATAAAAAGGCAAGATGGGCTAGATGTGGCCCATAGGCCGTAGTTTGGAGACCCCTGACCTAAGGTAACAACATTTATTTAACTGAGACAGCAAACCTATATTGACCTACCTTGGACTTAGCCTGCTGGAACTTAATAAGCCTTACATTTCGATAGGCGTGTATAGGCCTGCTGTATTAGTCAGTAGTCATTGTTGCTTTTTTATATGCTAAAGCTAATATTTTAGTTTTATAATCTGAAAAGCACTCTGAATTGTGATAAAGAATACTTTATACATCAGACATTCAAGTGCATGTAATTTCTTGTCAATGTAAAAAAGCTGCACAAGTTCCTCAAATGACTCACATATACTGGCTAAAGACTATTATTCATGAACTACACAACTGGAATTTATAGATTACCTTTTATCTTACTCAACCGTAAGTAAAATGAACAAAATGAATTACCAGCACTTAAACCACTAGATGAAAAACACAGCTGGAATCCTTTAGGTTAAGTTTGGTCCCTTTGCTATACTGTGAATTTTTTTTTTTAAAGACAAGCAGGGAGAGAAAGAAAATAGAATGAGCCACAAATTTTACTAACACAGCATTACCAAGACGTCATTTCTGGAACATATAGAGAATTAGATTTACAAAATCATTTTAGCTTTATACCTGAATTTGCAAAAGGAGGGGAGCTTCACTAGTAGATGTGGGGGGCTGTGAAATAATGAAAAATAATGGAAAATTAATGGAAAAGCAAGTGTTGGTCAGAGGACTGGACCTGTATCCATTATCTTCACCTACCTTGAATAATATATAAAAAAAGTGTTATCAGATGGCTGCAAATTTCCAAAAAGAAAAAGGAAAAGGAAAAAGAAAAAAAGAGAAAAAGATGGTTTAAAGCAAAGGGTTATGTTTAAAAATATCCTTCATAAAGTTAAAAATTCAGACCACAGACCAATCCTCACTCAAAATATGGGCACATTAATGCATCATTGTCATACCTTAATTTCCATCCCAAGCAAACACAAGAGGTGAGCTCTAAGTTTGTTAACATAAATAATTGTGTTTAATTAGAACAAAGCCCACTAAACACAACAAAATTCCTTTTCTCCAAGTATAGAACAACTGGACTAGACTAGTGAAGTGGAGAATTATAAAACAGGGGATAGGACTGCTACAAATCTATAGTTTCTGCATGTTCCTGCTATTAGAACTGCTTTTCATTTCAGCTCTTCCACTCTGTTATGATATCCGATATAGAGTTCATAGTAGGGTCCGTAGTAGCTACTGAGGCAATGCTGTAATATTTACTTGGGGTGGTATAGAAGGTAAAAGACCCGGTGCAGGGTTAATCTCTGATCTCAATTGTCTTACTTTGAGAGGGGCTATTCAATTGTAAATTTTATACTATAAGTCTAAGGTTTGTTCCTTTGGATGAATTTCCTTTTTCGAAAAATAAACTTAAGAAAACATAGATAACAAAGTGGGGGAAAAATCTTCCTTTACTAAACAACTTAGGATAAGGCAAAATATAAGACTTTTTTTTTTTTAAAGGCAATATATTAACAACAATAAAAAAGCAGAAAGCAACAGAACAGCATGGGCTTTTGAACCTCTTCTAATTAAGAAGTTAATACTTGTATTCCTTATTGTACATCAGTTGTGTGAGTTTGTGCACAGTGACTCTGTACGTTATGGCAATTTGCCACTGAGTTTTATGTCATCTTGGCTTTGTTGCTGTTATGTGCTGTCAATTCACCTCCACCTCATGGCCTTCTCATGATGTCAAAATCCAAGGGCTAGATTAGAAATGCTGAATGACCAACAGGGAAGCACACTACCTGACCAGGAGAAAATAAAGAGAAGGTGGAAACATTATACTGAAGACCTACTGTATATGGAAGCAATAAAAGGATGACAGACTCCTTGAAAGTGGACACTTCTGAAGAAGAACCTGCAGTTCTAAAAAGCAAAGTGAAAACTGCTCTAAATGCACTGGGAAGAAACAAATAAATCTACCACAGGTAGATGAGATACTGATAGAACTGTTTCAAGTCACAGAGACTGAATACGTCAAAATCCTGACAGGAATATGCCAACAAATATGGAAAACAAAATAATGGCCCACAGACTGGAAACGTTCATATACATTCCAGTTCTCATGAAAGGAGATGCCAAAGAGTACAATAACTATAGGACCATTGCTTTAATTTCCCATGCAACCAAAATGATGCTCAACATGTCACAACAAAGGCTTTTACCTTATATGCAGCAAAAAATGCCTGATGGTCAAGCTGGATTCTGGAAAGGAAGAGGCACTCAAGATCACATTGTAAGTATCCACTGGCTACTGAAGCAAACCAAAAAGTTCCAGAAGAAGATCAATCTATGCCTTATAAATGACAGAAAAGCTTTGACTGTGTGGATCATGGGAAACTATAGGATGTTTTGAAAGAAATTGGTATGCCTTAGCATTTGATTGTCCTGATGCATAACCGAATGGTTTTCTATAGGCAAAGGTGTCAGACAAAGGTTTGTTTTTATCCTCTTATCTGTTCAATCTGTATGCAGAATGTATCATACAAAATTCCATACTAGATTCAGATGAAGGGGGAATGAAAATTGGTGGAAGAAACATCAATGATTTAAGATATACAGAAAGCAATAATGACTTGAAACAATTTTTAGTGAAAGTGAAAAAAGAAAGTGCCAAAGCAGGACTGTGGTTGAACATTAAGAAGACAAAAAAGTGACTACAGAAGAACTGTAGAACTTTAATTGAAATAGTTAGAAATTTTGTACACTTTGGTTGTCATCAATTCAGACAGAGGCAGTAGCCAAGAAATCAGGAAATGATTTCTAACTGAAACTCAGAAGGGCACCAATGAAGGAACTAGAAAAGATCATTAAGTACAATAATGTGTCATTGGAGACCAAGACTATCCACATTCTTGTACTACCTGTCACCATGTGGGGTGTGAAAGTTGGACAGTAAAGAAAATTGATAGGAAAAAAAAAGTAATCTTGGTTCAGAGCTTTGCAGATACCGCATACTGTAAGAAAGATGAACAAATGGGTCCTAGATCAAATCAAGCCTGAATTATCTCTGGAGGCAAAACACCAGCATATATAAGTAATAGGATTTTGGCCAGTATTTGGAAATTTAAAGGTAGTTCTTTTCATTAAAAATGAAAACAAAAACTAAACACTCATGAGAAGGCAAAGCTTTTTTCAAGGGAGATATAAGAAGGAAGAAAACTAAATTGCTTTAATAGAAAACCTTTCAGGCTTGAAAGTACAGTCAGCTTTCTTTTTCAATTTGCCATTTCAAACAAGGGGCAATGAGGTCTTTAAAAGAGAATTAAGAATTGATATCTCATTCCCTTTGTTCCTGCCCTGTGTTCACATAGTGTGACTTCCCTCACGAGGAGAATATTGCTATAGCCTGTAATATTTTTCAGGCAATTGATTATAATAATGCACTTTATGAGTGATCTTTGAGTTACTAGTACACCTGTCTTGTTATTACTACCTCTCAGGCTTACTTGCTATATATGATAAAGGTCAGTATCCTGTTATTAAGATTAACAGTGCTGTTGTACTCTATATCTCCAGAGGCAAAGCCACTAGATTGGGTTATCCACACTCAGCACTTGTTCAACTTTCTTTGCACCCATGATAGACTCAAATCTTAATGACGTAGTCATATACTACATTTATCCTATTGTGATACCTACTGTTATTGGATCAGCATTTCTTCTACAAGAGTACCATTACATTTTACATATTAGACATATCATGACCTTTTAATATGGGACAGTGGTTAATCTTATGCACAGCAGGGCATAGTTTATTCCAGTCCCTGTGGGTGGTTCTCCAAACAGTCATGCTGGGCCACTTCATATATTCACAGCTCCCCAAGTGGGAGCGTATAGGTAAGCAGTGGGTTCCAAATCTGCCAGGGATTAAGTGGAGATACCATTTGTATGAGTGGGCACCCCTTGAAGGGCCTACAAATTTGTTCAAAAGGAACTGTGCAGATATATACGAATACAAAAAGAACCCTACATGAGTATGAGTTACTGCAGTCACATGATCCCACCACTGCCACATGATCCTGACTAGACATGGCCCTACAGTGGCTCTTTCCACTTTACAAACAAGTTAAAATCTTTTCTACTTTCCATTTTTACTCCAAGAAGTCATTTAGGAGTTTATGTGCGGCAAAGAAACAGCTTTATTACAAGTCAATCTACAGTTATTTAAAATAAACAATATCTCAACAGCTGCCCCAAACAGATTACATTACTGGAATGACCTTCATTCTGACAAAATGTAGTTGGTTGTTGTGGGTTTTTCAGGCTCTTTGTCCGTGTTCTGAAGGTTGTTCTTCCTAATGTTTTGCCAATCTCTGTGGCCGGCATCTTCAGAGGACAGCACTCTGTGCTCTGGTGTAGTTGGCTTTGGGAGTGCAGTATTTATGGCTGTGAGATAGGCTTTTGTCTTTTTCTGTAGATGGGTGATTAGTGTGTATTGTTGTGGGTGTATTGTTGTGCTAAGGAGAAGAGATTATCTGTTCCTGTGGTTGATGGGTGTCATTAGCTGGTCTTTTGTGTGTAGTGATCCCCTGTCCTTGTGGGTGGGTAGAGTTCATTGACCTTTTGCACGTAGTATGTTTGATAGCTGGGAGCCAAGTTTTGTTGAGCTTCATACTTTCCTCTTTTTTGTTGAAATTGTGCTTGTGCTTGTGGATTTCAATGGCTTCCCTGTGCAGTCTGATGTAATGATTGCTGGTGTTGTCCAGTAGTTCAGTATTTTGAAATAGAATTTCATGTCCAGTTTGTTTCAGGGCATGTTCAGCTACTGCAGATTTTTCTGGTTGTTTTAGTCTGCAGTGTCTCTCATGTTCTTTGATTCTGGTGTGGATGCTTCGTTTTGTGGTTCCAATATATACCTGGCCACAACTGCAAGGTATCCGGTATACTCCTGCAGTGATGAGGGGGTCCCTTCTGTCCTCTGCTGACCGTAACATTTGTTGTATTTTTTTGGTGGGCTTGAATACTGTTTGTAGGTTGTGTTTTTTCAAAAGTTTCCCCATGCGGTCCGTGACCCCTTTGATGTATGGCAGAAATACTTTATTTGTGGGTGGCTGAGTGTAACTTATTTCCAAGGGAACTTCTGGATTGCTAGATGGTTTAGGGACAGGAAGTTTGATTCCCCACTGTGCTTCCATGACAGGAGATGGACTCGATGACCCATAGGGTCCCTTCCGGCTCTGCAGTTCTATGATGCTACTGACGTAAATATGAACTAAATTAAGCCAACCATGTAGGTTTTGGAAGGCTAAGGTTGCAATTCAGTGAAGTGAACTGGACTCACTTCCTAGTATACCTATCTAGGATAGACATTGTCATACTCAAATGAAGAGGGTGTATTTTAAAATAAAGTCCAACAGCTTCCTATCAAACTAGTAATCCTTAATTGTTAGGATTGCTCAGTTCTGTGATAAAGCTTCATATGTGTATGTTTGTCCTTGCATGTGCTTGACAACTGTATCAGGAGCAAAGGTGGCCAATCAAAACTTAGATTGCGCTGAATGGTTTGTCATGCTTAACTCTTCCTTGTGCTGTTGGGCTGGAGCCAGGCTGCCACAGTGTCATTAGTAAGCAGCCTGAAAGGACTCTGTGCCTGTTGACAGCTTGAAAGTTAGGCAGCTGCTGTCTCACATCCTTGTTGCTGACAGCAGGCTTTTGTTTTTTTTTAAAAGCCAAATCACTTCAGTCACACAAAAATTCTACCAGGGGTAGACAATGGAGTATGCTGAACAGCTGATGCTTCTGTTTTTCTGAATTTTCAGCAACACTTTCCAGTGCAGAGAAATCATGTGATGCCACCTTACCGCACTGACACATTCAGCTGCCTTGGGTCCAGCTGGGATATTAATGCTTCAGGTGGCAGGAAACATGGAGGACACTTCAGTCCGGCTTGCCCACAGGATAGCTCTTGAGACATGTGAGATGGCACCTGATCTAACAGAGAGATTTAGCATATCAATCATTTTCAGCTTGCTTAGTAATTTACTGGGCAGCAGACCATATTTTTGGACCTGGTATAGCAACCTCTCTAAATAGGAAAGTGAAAGAAAAATAGAATCAGCTGCTGAAGCACTAAAGCTTTTTCCGTGTGATGACTGTTTGGCAAATCTTCCTTGCTGTTCAATTATACACTACAGTAGAAGACGTGGCGGGGGGGGGGCTGTTGTAGAGAGAAGCAAGCTTGAGCCAAATGCCATTTTACATAACTTGAGCAACTGGCTGTTTTTAAAAAAAAACTCTTTGAAGTGAAGTGTTCCTCAAATCAAAGTAAAATGAATAATGTCAGCTGACATTCTTAATGCTTTGATGCATTAAGTAGGAGTACCAAGAAAATTTCCATTTCAATACTGCTGGCTCATGGTCATTGTAAGGAATTCAGTCAAAACAAGGGATTGATTGAGGCAGAATAATTGCTATTATGAGAGGAACATAATCCACAAACCCTATCTAAACCGTCTAGCATTTGTTGTATATTTTCAACTAAAGAGAAAAAAAGGAGATAGCACAAAATATTTATTGACTTAACTGGATTATGAGTCCAAGGGCACAGAACAAGTAAGTGTGAACGTTGCCTTTCAGGAAGCATTCTAAGTAGAGATGCATGGAAAATGTGATCTTTGTGAATTCTGATATGAACTGACTGGCTTGATCTGCTCCTTCTGGACACTGAACGTTGCACTTACCTAAATGTTGCTACACTGGGAAAAATGTGTCAGTGTCTATTTTAAAATGTCCATTCTGAGATATCGTCTGTTTGCACTTTAAGATGTACACTTTAAGATAAAATGCATTTAGAAAGGTACATAAGAGAAAATACATTTTAAAATACATAAATAAAGGCATATCTAACTGGGAAGGTTCATATTTTAAAAATCCAGCTAAAGCAGACAAAGGGCAGAAGAGATTTATGGGTGAAAATAAGCAAAGGCATAATGGACCAGAAATCCATCCTTAATTCTAAGCCCAAGGGTGGGGACGCAATCAGCCATGTAGAGAGACAGAAGACAGAACTCATGGACTCAGAATAGAGAAGGAGAAAACACAAGTCTCTAGACAACTTGTTGAATGGCTCCCTGCTCAGGACTATTCCATCTACAGATGACATGCTGGCTAGGAATTTCTGGCAAGTGTATCCAGAAAAGTAATGTTCCTGCTGGCACTCTTTTCTCTCTGACTAGTGGTCCAAGACAGAGAAGCACATTTTATCCATAAGAGACACATCTATGACATTCAATAGATAAGCAAACATCACAAGGAATGCCTGTGTTGACTGTACATAGAGATCCAAACTGAATTGGAGAGATAAGGTTTAGGAAACTGGTCCTAAAGAACAGAAAGTTGTTACTACTTTCATTTGTGCAAGAAGATGGAAGGAAGAAGATGAAGGATTTCCACCTGATTTGTGAACCTTACAGTTGCTGTGCAGTTCTGTTCTTAATTCCAGAATATCATGCAGCACAGATCTATTATGTCATTCAAAGTCTATCACATCTCTAGAAGCAAGGATAAGACTAGCCTTTCTCCTCAGACAGCGACTTTGTTTGCATGCCACACAACACTTTATGAACTGGAGTAATGAATTTATTAGAAGATATCAGTGAACAAAATTAAGTCAATATGAAGCAAATGCCCTCAAATTCCAGCTACACATAAGAACAGTGACAGCTCTTCCACCCGCCCTATCTGCCTCTACCTCCACCGTTGTCCTCTCCATATACCACGTTTTGAATTGTATACATGCTTATGTGCAAGTGAAAAAATGGCTACCACATATATACTGTACCCATAAGATGGGTGTCTCCATAAGTGTTTGTGTACAACTAACATTTTACCTTCTTTGGTTTACAAGGAGGTCCAATGAAATGCAAAACATTTGGCTTGATGGAAAGGGTGGGGCGCTCACGCAGGCATTCACACACTTGCACACATGTACGAAGGGGCAGGGGCGCTCACACACATACATTCACACGGATGCATGAAGGGGTGGGGGCACTCATGCGGGCATGCACGCATGCGTAAAGGGGCAGGGGTGAACTAGTGTGTATGTGCGAAGGGGCTGTACAGGGGGAGTGTGTGCGGGGAGGTGAGAGATCTGTCTCCGTGGCCCTGTCCAGCCCAGACCATGGACCAACACCAGGCTGCAGACTGGGAGTTGGGGACCCCGGTCTAGTACGTACATATACACCCTGAGATATCATATGCTTAAAGCAATGGTTCTCAATCTTGAGTCCCCAAATGTTCTTGGACTAAAACACTCAGAAGTCTTTGCCCCTAGCTGTACTGATCAGGATTTCTGGGTGTTGTGGGTCAAGGGCATATGGGGGCCCAAGTTTGGGAAGCACTGACTTAAAATATATATAGAAGCTCATTTACACAACAACGTATTAGACCACAGGGAAAGAGATTAAAAATATATCTCTCAGATACTTGCATAGAGTTAACTAACCATTTATAATATAATTAAAATAGAGGTCAAATATAAAATAGGGATAAAATATTTCTTAATGTACTGAGACCTGAGAATGCAGCTCTGTATTAAAACTCTACATGTACCTTCCCCTCAGTATTGTATCTCTGAACTGAAATGACGTATCTTTGAATTAATTGTGACCATATAGATAGAAAAACATGTAGACCAGGAAATGAGACTGGCTACCACCTGCAGAAAATTAAGAGCTAGGTGTATAGCCTAGCATTTTCTTTGGCATGATTAATTAGAGGATAATCACATAAACCTCCGACTACAGTCTGAAGCGATATTGTTGTGATGCAGCTTATCTACTTATTGCTTCTGCTGATCTGAATGGAGGAGAGGGAGAAGGCTCTTGTCCCACCTGAGTGCCTATTACTCTCCTCATGCAGAGAGCAACAGTCTAGAGAGGGAAGAGCCTGCTCATGGATGCAATGGAGGCGCCTGAAAAGAAAAAACAGTTTTCCCAATTGTGTGGAGAGGCTCCACATACTGTTTTTCAGATAATTTTTTCTTCATGCTGTTGCTCTCCATGTTAAGAGGGCAACACGTAGGGAGCAAGACCAGGCCTCTCACATTTCTCACGTGTTCATTTTAATCCTTTCCTGAATGCCAGAACAAGATTATCTTGATTTATTAAATAGGTTTCAACTTTCTTTAAGAAGCAGTGCATGTGTCTGTGAGTAAGAAGGAGACACCTCTTGCCAGAGCACCCCACATTCCAGTGGAGGAGGGAAGGAGAGAAAAAAGCTCAAGAGAGACAGCTCTCCCAGAGACCAATTCTACAAAGTTCCTTCAAGAGGACTCCAGAAGGAAAAGCTGTTGAGGGTTTCAACAAAAAAGTTGAAAAAGGTGGGAAAGGAGGGTGAAGAGAGGGGCCAATCAGAGGAGGAAGGAGGGGGGAAAAGGGCAAGGGAGACAAAAGTAGTAGCAGGAGAGTGAGAGAAGGGGAAAAAAATTATCACCAGGATGGGAATGGATTTGGTTAGAAAATTCCTGGACCCATAGGTGGGAGAGACTGATGGTGCCGAAAAAAGAAGCTGATCACAGGTCAAGGACAATCATCCCCCCCCAAAAAAACTCATCACACTGGGGACAGGCAGAAACCCGAGAGTGGAGATGGGGAGAGAATGCGGTGGGAAGAATACCTAGGAGAGGCATCCAATCAACGGGGACAACAGTAAAGGACTGGCTTCCGGCAGAGCAACCGGGACCTTGGAACCTTAGTTACGGGAACCCGTTTGTTAAAGACGATTGGAAACCCTTTTCAGCCCCGTTGGAAGAAAAGGAGAGAGATGATGTTCAAATTGACAGAGGCAGTTTTATTGATGTTCCTAAAATAAATATTAAAATGTTGCAACTGGAGTCTGCAATCTGAAGACACGAGACCCCTAGAAGAGGGGAAGCAGCCTGACTCCCAGCACAAACCCTCACAGTGTCAATTTCCCTTTCCCATTCTGATCAAACATGGACCGAGACAAAATTGCCATCAATCTTTACTGTTGATATATAATTGTCATCTTAATGTAATCATCTCCAGAAATTGGAACAACACCTCACAGAATTTTCCAACTAGTGACCAAGATGGCTGAGAATGTCTGGGAGCTGTAGTCCAAAAAATACCCGTATTTGCCGGCATATAAGACGACTGGGTGTATAAGATGACCCCCCCCAACATTTCCACTCAAACTATACAGTTTGTTATATACTCACCATATAAGACTACCCCCTCTTCCACACACCTTCCACACACCCAATAAAAGGTGCTATTCATTGTCACCATTGTACGGCCGCAGTGCGACCACAGCGCCTCCAGCCCGCCCCTGCATCTCCCTGTGACCGGCACTAGTGCGCACGTGCGCATGTGTGAGCTCTGCGTAGACAAGGGGCATGCTGGAGCGCCACTGCTTCCCACCGAGCAGAACGGGCCGGTCACGTCGAAAAGGCTGGCACCCCTGTCTCACTGCTGATGCTCGCCACGGTCGCGCTGGATACCATGTGATACTGGATGGTATGTAGAATGAGATGGGCAGGCATCAGGAGGCTACTATGGGCACCGGGCGAGCATCGGAAGGCCACTATGGGCAGCTATGTCTATACCAACTGAAGTGCACCCAGCTTATAAGATGACCCCCCCCCCTTGGAGGCATGTTTTTCAGGGCAAAAAAGTAGTCTTATACAGCAGCAAATACAGTAACTTTCAAAACGCAGACCATCCTCAAAAGAATTCAGAATAACATTTTTGAACAGGTTTTATTTCCTTTTCTTTAGTCCTTTCAGTTACAAGACTAATTTTGTCACACACATTTTCATTTTAAATTTTTAAAAAAGATATAAACAAGTTGCCTTTTAAAATGTCTGCCATGGTACCTACATTTAAACATACACTTAAATAAATCACATGCAGTGAAATGAAAATGGGCAAAAGTGTTGGAGTATAAAATGGAATGCCGAGTTAATGGCTAAGATCAAGAAGAACACAGGACCTCTGTCTTAACAACATCTGAGCATTCCTGTTCTTTTCAGATCCAGTAAGGCCCCAAACACTAGCTAAATCCAACTACTGAGCATTCTGCAATTAATGGAGTAATGTTGATCTAGTAGTATATTTTTCCCATATGCGTTACCTGTTATAATGAAACAATTACTTATTCATTCTTTAATCGACTTCCAAGAAAAGAAGATTTGGAAAAGAAGTTTAAGATTAAGGATCATAGATTAGAATGAAAGCATGAAGTTAATCTGTCTGGGAAATTTTTAACTTCTCCCCTTGCTGTTTAAATCTAATCTTAAATATAATGCACCTCATAAAACAAAACAACTTAATTAATGGCAAACTGATAAACCAGAAAAAGTTAAGCTTCTTGGATTTATTTCACATCTGATGAGCTTTCACATTATGTAAAATACTTCCATACTCTCTTTTCTCTGGGTGATAAGGAGTTCCAGGGGCTTGTTTGATAACAAAGCTTTGTGTCATAGAATTGTCCAGCTGGAAGCAAGGCAAAGGTCATCAAGTAGAAATTGCAACTGAAGCAGCAAATTCATAGTTAACACATTCCTAGTGGATAGTGCTCCAATCTGTTTAAGAACCTCCAATGAAGGAAAACCTACCATTTTTCAATATAGCATATTTCATTGACCAACAGTTCTAACTGACAGGAAGTTCTTCATAATGCTTAAATCAAATAACATCTTGGTTTTTTTCTGACTTGAATTGATCAGTCAGAGCCTCAGAATAAATGAGAGAGCCCTACAAACAGCAGAACATGGCTATCATACATTTCTTTGATCCTGCCATATACAGGCTAAATATACCCAATTCCCTCAATTACAGTATTCTTCACCCACACACATGAGAGATACCACTGTAAGAAACAGTAAGGGCATATTGCCTCCAATGCATTTTTGGTATCACCTGGCAGGACAACGTTCCAAATAGAGTAGTCCTAGATCGAGCTGGAATTTGTAGCATGTATACATTACTGAAACAGCGACGTCTACGTTGGCTCAGGCATGTTGTAAGAATGGCTGATGGTTGGATTCCAAAGGATCACCTTTATGAAGAATTAGTACAGGGAAATTGCCCCAGACGGAGACCCCAGCTGTGATACAAGGATATCTGCAAGCGGGATTTAAAGGCCTTGGAAATGGATCTCAACAGATGGGAAACCCTGACATCTGAGCGCTCAGCATGGAGGCATGCAGTGCATCACGGCCTCTCCCAATTTGAAGAGACCCTTGTCCAGCAGGCTGAGGCAAAGAGGCAGTCACGAAAGCAGCAAAATCAGGGAGCTAGATGGGGTACAAACTGTATTTGTCATCAGTGTGGAAGGGATTGTCACTCTTGAATTGGCCTTCTCAGCCACACTAGACGCTATTCCAAGTCCTCCATGCAGAGCACGATACCATGGTCTCGCGAGACTGAAGGATGATGATGATGATGATGATGATGATGATGATGATGATGATGATGATGATGATGATGATGATGATGATGATGATGATATGCAAACCATGCCCTCATGGTCAAGACCACACAGACTACTTCACAGTTTCAAGTATTGAGCATTGGGCCAAGGATGAAAAGCTGTCTGTGACCACAAAGTTGCTCTGCCACACTGTAGGCAGAAATGCTTTAAAATATATATATATATGAAACTGGAGTTGCAGGCAAATACTTAAATCAGAATTCTATCCAAAATGTAGGAGCATAAAAGTTCAATAAGATACCAGAAAGAATGTTTTAATTACATTCTAAAAATGTAAGAACCCATTGCCTTAAATACACACAATGAAAAAACATGCAATGCATCTTTAAAAATATCAAAGTTCTCAAAATTAAAAATCTATGAAAGTAAATATATTACTTATCCTTTTGGCAAATCTAGACACATAGATAGTTTTTATCTCAGTGCTCACCCAGCCAAAGCATTTATAATCTATAGAGGAAAATTTATGCTTTCCTCATTTGCTGCCACCACCATTATTTTTAGTACATGATTGTTGTTGGTATTCAGTGTGTCTGGCCTAGCATGGCATTGCCATGATGCCCCATTTTTAAATATATATTTTCCTGGCTTTTATTTATATCCTTTTCTCTCTTTCATCACTTATCAGCAATCCATTCTGCAGGGCTTAGAGGTGCAGTGGCCTCATGCACCAAGAAAAAAACTTTAAAATAGGAATTTCTATTGTCCTTGCAGAAGGGCTTGTAACTCAAAATCTGGCAGCTTGTCACTATGATGACATCATTGTTGTTACTAAAATTTTGCAAAGCCTGGAGAAATAAAAGCCTGTAACATAAAACATCTGGTCCACCAAGGTACCACCGTATTATAGCTAACATGAGTGCAATTTATAGGACCCGCAAATGGCATCTCTGGTCACATTAACACATCACAACGCAAATAGTTCAGCACATTTTTATTCTATCCTTTGTTTACTCCATGATGAGCTATCAGTTATGGCAATGTTATTGTATGTTGTGACCTTGCTCCAGATGTAGCTAGCAAACTGCTGTTGAAGTCTCATTTTTAAAAGCATGTGCATTTTCAGGGCTACTTTTTATACACCATCCGCCCCCTTAATGACTTTAACACACTCTCTCTATAAAATTCCACATCTTGACAATCTAACTGGTCTATCTAATTTTTATTCTGCTTTTCTCCCAATGCAGGAACCAAAGCAGCAAATATTTTCATCCATGTGTTTCTTCTATCACTGTAGCTCAAAGACATTCAGGATTTCTTTTTTATATATATATACTGTGTGTGTAATATAAAACAGCTGGACTTTGAACAACAAACACAGGGGAGACTTTTTTAAATTTACAGTTTCAGATTGAGAATGTACGTAAATGGTACATGATATTCTGAGAAATGCCAAGAAAAGTTAGTAATATTTTGATGATCAATATGTATTCGCATTTTGTAATGTGCATAATGCTGAGGCTTTAATGCAAGGGTCAGAAATCAGAGAGCCTTGTAGCTATCCAGCCCTCTGCCATGATGGCTCCCTTCTAGTAAATCAAGTTGTTTGGTAAGGACTTCAATATTTTTAAAGTTTTTTTTTCTAAAGTTAAACATGCTACGTGTTACAGATGGTTTAAAGATTGATCTCCAAGTTCAATGTTTCAAAAAAAAAAAACCATATTCTGTTGAAAGGTTTGCCTATGCAACTTCCTTCTCCTCATATACCACAGAATTAAGGATTCACTAGAGTTTTTTTGTAGGCGCACGTATTGCACAGCCTGGGTTCATACACTGTGCTACTTACGTAATTTGAAAAAGCTACATTTGAGGAATTGTCCATGAAACAAAGAGATCTCCCACTTCAGCTTGCAGAGGCTTCCTGTGCGCTTTCTTTCAGATGGCTTAGGAGATAGGAAAACTATAACAGAGGACGGGGAACATAATGCTCTTAGCTATGGAAAGCACACTGCCCAACATCCACATAGCCGAGCTCATTTTGTCACGACTGAAACATTTTCCATTTAGGGGCCTCTTTGGATTTGAGCAAAAGGGACGTGGTGGCGCTCTGTGTCTAAGTCACACTGGCCATGTGACCACGGAAGATTGTCTTCGGACAAAAACGCTGGCTCTATGGCTTGGAAACGGGGATGAGCACCGCCCCCTAGAGTCGAACACGACTGGACAAAAATTGTCAAGGGGAACCTTTACCTTTACCTTTACCTTTGGATTTGAGCAAGAAGGGAGAGCAGAGGCTGTGCCTCTCACCTTGGCCACCAGATTATTTGTTGTGGACTCTATCTCCCGTCTGCCTTCTTTGCAAAACAAAAAACAAAACAAAAAACCTGAAGATTTGATACACATATCTCAGTCATTCAGTATCTGGGTGAACTGACCATGTAAGAAAGGAGAGTGAACTACTGCAAAAGGACAGGTCTGAGTAGGTGACATTAATCAAACTGTGTGGGCTCTCTATGCAAGTCAGAACCTGGAGAAATCAAAGTTCTGGCTCATGTGGAGAGTCTTTGCGGATTGCTGAGCCCCGTCCATTCAGACTCGTCTCTTTGAGTAAGCAAAGCAATGATGACAGATTGGGTAGGGCTCACTCACTTTCCTTTCTTGCATGTTTAGCTGAGACTCAGCAAATAAATAGAGCATATATATTGCACCAAAAGGAAGCCAAACTCTGAATTCTCTTAGCTTTGAAGTTTTCAGAATCAGTATCCAATTTTGTAAAAGAGGGACATTTTTCTAGTCATTAGTATTAACGTTCTAGGCTTTAGAATTAAAGCATAGGAGTTGTCATGAATTAGACATCTAATAGAATTAATTACATTTGTGGAGAATTTTATAGACCCATTATATGTTTATGTCATATTTTTGTCATATAGTAATTAGAACATACAGTGTAGATACAAGGCACGATACTGGCTTGTCTGCAAAGTTGGGTTTTGTTTTAGGTTGTGTTTTTTTGGAGTTATGAAGTTGTAGGCTAAAAAGAATGTATTTCTTCTTCTTTCCCTCTTTCATGTGAAAATAAAGAGTATCAAGGGATGGCAACTAATTCTAGATTATTTGCAATCCATTGGAGCATGTATATTACCGTACCAAAAATACATTATTTATGAAAGATAAGGCGAAAAACTTTAAATTGAGTTTGGAAAGTTTTTGCAGTTTTGGGTTATGCTAGACACAGGCTAAAAATCTGATGAATTATTCAGAACAGAAAACCCGCCTGTGGGAATAACCCACAGGCTGATATGAAAAACTGAAAGGTGTTTTCATATTATTATTAAAAAAAACTTGTTTAAAAAATTAATTCTACTGTTGAGCTCTACCCCATATTTAATTTTCCTTTCCTCTTAAAATGGTAGCCAACAGTTCTTTTCATCCATAGTTTTAAAAGGGCAGGATATACCTGTTCTCTCTGGCTGTCGTCGGTATAAGCCCAGTGTTATCAATTCTGAACTTGCACATGGTTTTCAGGATTTCATACAAGCTTCTTCCCCCCCCCTCTGAATAGATCCTTATTATTCCCTGGAGGAATCTGTTCTGAATATTAATGAGACCCACCCTTACTTACCTTCTGAAACTAGGGCAGATCAAGTCTGTCCAGAGCAGGCAGTCTGGTGGTATTAACAACAATGCTCTCCTGTCAGGACAGTGGCAAGTAGGGCAGCCAACACTTGGTGTGTTCATAGGTAGGGATAGTGGAGTCATAACTAGGCATTTTAGCACAATGGGCACATGGTGCCATCTCCCAATTAATCTAGCATCAGATGCCAGTCGTGTGCTCTGACCTTGCCATTCCCCGACAAGTGGATGGGTACCAGCTCCGCTGTGCTCCAATCTGATCCTCCTGCTTATTAATGCCAGGTCTGTTAATAATAAGTTCTGATCTGGTACAAGATCTCATTGAGGAAGAGAATGCAGACCTGGTGTGTATCACAGAGATCTGGGAGGGGTGGCCTTCTCTCGGATGTGCCCTCCAGGTGATACCGTGCAGCATCCGGGCAGATTGGAGGAGAGGGGGAAGGGGTCCCAATAGTTTCAGAGACTCTATACATGCCAGTAGGACCTTGCTTTTGAGCCTGGGCCTAGAGTGTTTGCACCTGACTGTGGGGGATAAGGATAGATTTGGAGTGGTGCTGGTGCACCATTCTTCCTGTGACCCAGCAGTATCTCTGCCAGCGCCAGCCAAGTTAATTTCGGCTGCAACGTTGAGGTCACCCAGACTATTGATAGCTGAGGACTTCAACATCCATGCCGGACTAGAACTATCCAGCCCAGCCTTGGAGTTCAAGGGTGCCATAACAGCCATGAACCTATTCCAACATGTCATCAACCCTACACATTCAGCTGGCCACACTCTGGACCTGGTGTTCCCAACTGCAAAGGTGGATAGTGATCGGAGGGTAGGCACTGTGCCCTCTGTCATGGACAGATCACTTCTTACTGAGATTCAACCTGTCTATCACCACCCACCACCTCTGCGGGGGCAACAAACCCATGAAAATGGTCTGCCCTCACAGGTTTCTTGACCTGGAACAGTCCCAAGAGGCTCTGGGAGGGCTTCTGGCTGGCCTGATAGATGATCCTGTTGAACCCCAGATCGATAGATGGTATCTGAAGATGAACCAGGAGGCTGACATGATCACCCCCCAAATGCCTTCTCCACTCCAGAACTCACGCTGCTCCTTGGTATACTGAGGGGCTGTGGGCTATGGAGTTATCAAGGAGACAGTTAGAGAGTAGGTGGAGTAGAGATGGCACAAAATAGGGCTGCAGTCAAAACTATGGCCGATAAATATGCTAATGCCCTTAAACAGGCAAGAAAGACTTAACATCCAGAGGATTGGTGAGGCTGCGAACTGACAAGCAGTATTGTTCTTGTGATCCATGGCCTTACCAGTTCTGGCCATTCAAGGCCTCATTTTGAGTGATTAATTTTGCAGCCTTTTTCAGAACAAAAATCGAGGCAATTCATGCTGACCTTTCTTTCTTTCTTTCTTTCTTTCTTTATTTACTTGTTTATTTATTTATTTATAACCCGCCTATCTGGTCGAAACGACCACTCTAGGCGGCTTCCAGACAGATAAAAATGCAGACTTAAATACATATAACAAAAAATAAAAAAACAAAAAAAAACAATAAACAATAAGGAAAAACAATAAGCAAATTCTTCAAGATGGCGAAAAATAGCACATAATAGGTAAAGAAGGGGAAAAATTTAATTGTTATCTGGAGGGAAGGGCTGCTTATACATCCAAGTTTTTAGATTGGTCTTGAAAATACCCAGCGATGGGGCCTCACGAATCTCTGGAGGCAAGTTGTTCCAGAGGCGAGGAGCCACCGCCGAGAAGGCCCAATTTCTTGTTTTTTTCCTTTGGGGCCTCCCTCGGCGTAAGACTCCTCAGCCTCACCTCCTGACTCGATCAAGTGACCCAGGTAGTTCTTGGTGGGAGAAGGCATTCCGTCAAATATCGAGGCCCTAAATCATTTAGGGCTTTATACATAAGCATCAACACTTTGAAGTCAATGCGGAACCGAATGGGCAGCCAATGCAATGCGGCCAGAGTGGGTGTGATGTGTTGGAATTTCCTCACACCACTAAGAAGTCTGGCCGACGCATTCTGCACCACTTGGAGTTTCCGCATCAGCCCCAAAGGTAGCCCCACGTAGAGCACATTACAGTGGTCTAATCTTGAGATTACGAGCGCACGCACCAAGGTAGTGAGCGCCCCAACATCGAGATAGGGTCGCAGCTGGGCTATCCACCGAAGATGAAAAAAGGCGGTGTGGACCACCGACGCCACCTGGGTTTCCATTGTGAGCGTCGCGTCCAGATGGAACCCCAGACTACGAACACCACTCTTGGCGGCTACTGTGGCGGCACCCACCCTCAGTACCTCCGTTGTGTCTGGGTTCAGCCTCAGCCATTTTCCTGCATCCATTGCAGTACGGTCTCCAGGCAGCGCTGGAGGGACAAAACGGCATCTCCTGCAGTTGGTGAGAAGGAGATGTAGAGCTGGGTGTCATCAGCGTACTGATGACACGAGGCCCCACACCCCCTGAAGACCCCACCCAGCAGCCTCATATAGATGTTAAACAGCATTGGGGAGATAATCGACCCCTGTGCAACCCCGCAATTGAGACTCCACGGGGCCGAGACACTCTCCCCAAGCTGCACTCTCTGGGGGCGATCCTCCAAGAAGGAACGGAGTCAGGCAAGCGCCTGGCCACTGATTCCCAGCTCAGAGAGCCTCCCCAGGAGGATACCATGGTCGACGGTATCAAAGGCCACTGAGATGTCGAGGAGGACCAACAGAGACGTTTTACCCCTATCGGCCTCCCTCAACAGTTCATCATACAAGGCGACCAATGCCGTCTCTGTACCGTGGCGCGGCCTGAAGCCCGACTGAAACGGATCCAGGGCATCTGTTTCATCCAAGTGTGCCTGAAGCTGGTCAGCCACCACCCTCTCGACCACTTTGCTCATGAAAGAAACATTGGCGACGGGCCTATAGTTGCAACCCTGACAGCTATCCAATTATAATCCGTCGGTTCTTCCTCCACCTATGTCGCTTCCGCCATCCTATGTCGCTTCAGAGCACGGAGCTCCTGGTTAAACCAGGGCGCTGGCCGAGCTCTACGAAGGAGAAGGCATTTAGGCACGATTGTGTCTATAGCCCTGGTTACAAAGGTGGACCAGCTCTCAACCAGAGCCTCGACAGGAGTGCCAGCCAGGTCAGCCGTAACACCTCTCATGACATTCTAGAATCCAACAGGATCCAGTAGCCTTCGAGGGCGGACCATGGAAATAGAGCCCTGCTCCCTGCGAGGGGGGAGAGCCACGGAGACGTTACATTTTATTAGGTGGTGGTCTGACCATGGCAAGGGGATCAACATGAGGTCAGTCACCATCAAACCACACTCACTCCAACTGGTGGAAAAAACCAGGTCCAGTGTATGACTGCCCAACATGCGTGGGGCCATTGACATGTTGGGACCTTGACTCCACCAGCAGTTTAGCTGATCCAGGGGTGATCATTCCTGCCTCATCTTCTATTGCTCAGTTGGTTCAGTTTAATCTTGTAGTAAAGGAGGAAACCACCAGGGTGATGACTAGCTGCAGGCCCACTGCCTCCTTGCTGGATTCTTAACGGCATGGCTTATCAAAGTCACAAAAGGGGCTATGATTTATTGGGTTAATTCATCATCATCAAATGCCCCCAGTTAGCTTCGGACAATCTTAAAAATTTTTGTCCAATCACTAATATACCATTCCTGTGCAAGGTGATGGAGAGGGTGGTGGTCAATCAGCTGCAGTCATACATGGAGGAACAAGATTACTTTGACTCATTCCAGTCTGGATTCAGGCCACGACAAGGTAATGAGACAACATTGGTTGCACTGTAGGATGACCTTTTAAGGGAAGCTGACAGAGGCAGATGTACCCTGTTGGTACGATCTTTCAACAGCTTTTGATACTGTTGACCACGTCATCCTCCTGGACAAGCTCTCTGAGGTTGGGACTGGGGGCTTACCATTGAGCTGGCTCTGATCCTTGAGGAGCATGTCCAGAGAGTTCAGCTAGGGGAGGTGGTGTCAGCACCTTGGACCCTTTGTTGTGGGGTTCCTCAGGGATCTGCACTATCCCCAATACTGTTTAATATCTATGTTAAGCCACTGAGGGAGGTCATCAGGAGTTTTGGAGTAAGGTGTCATCAGTATGCCGATGACATGACACTCTGTCTCTCCATTACCACTTCTGCAGTGGATGCCGTCTGGACACTGGAACGTTGCCTGGTTGAAGTACTGGAATGGACCAGGAATGGAACAGGCTCAAACTGAACCCAAACAAAACAGATTTTGCTCCTGGGGGGGGAACCTCCAATAGATTAGGGGGATGGTTTCTAGGCTGGATGGTACTCCCCTCCAGTTTAGAGACCAAGTGCATAATCTGGGCATTCTTCTGGACCCGGCTCACTCTTCAGAGTCCCAGATTGCGGCCATGTCCAATCCACCAACTTAGGCTAACTGCCCAACTTCACCCCTACCTAGATAAGGACTCCCTCTGGACTTTGGTGGAGGCCCTGGTCATCTCCCAAATCAACTACTGCAATGCCCTCTACATGGGGCTTCCCTTGAACCTGATCCAGATACTTCAGCAGGTCCAGAATGCACTGCCCAGGTTGGTGCAAGTATATTTGACCACATCACTCCAGTTCTGGCTCACCTCCACTGATTGCCTGTGGTGTTCCGGATCAGGTTCAAGGTTTTGACGCTCACATACAAAGCCTTCCATGGTTTGGGCCCATGTTACTTGTTGGAGTGTCTCTCCTTAATGTCATCTGCCCGACACACAAGGTCATCCCAGTCGAGGCTCCTCCGGGCGGCCACCCCCAGGGAAGCTCATAAATCCTCTACAAGAGGTAAGGCCTTCTTTGCAGTTCCTCCAACTTGATGGAACCAGCTTCCAGGGGAGCTCTGCCTACCCCCTCCCTGTGGACTTTTAGGAAGCAATTAAAGACATTCTTTTCAGGGAGGCTTTCCACACAAATCCCAGCTGACCACCTTCCCCCTTTTCCCCCTCTCCCTTCCTCCTCTTCCCTCTCCTCTTCTCCTACATCTGCTTTAAGATTCGTCACTGCCATCTGGTTTTCTTTTCTTTCTTTTTTAGAGTTATTGTTATCAGTTTTCATATTTCTATTTTCATTTGTGTTTTCTGTTTTATGAGTTGTAACCTGCTCAGAGTAGTGCTAATGGGAGTGGGATACAAATTGAATAAATTGAATAGATAGATAGATAGATAGATAGATAGATAGATAGATAGATAGATAGATAGATAGATAGATAGATAGATAGATAGATAGATAGATAGATAGATAGATAGATAGATAGATAGATAGATAGATAGATAGATAGATAGATAGATAGATAGATAGATAGTCAATCAATCAATCTAAATAGCAATAGGCGGCGGGGGGACATTTTAAATAGTGGAGAACAGTGTATTACCTGTCTTAAAAAGAAAGTGTATGCTTTTTTAACAAGTGAGCAAGGAAGTAGGGTTCAGAAAAAATACTGTTGAATCACCTAACACCCATCAGCAAAGTCACCTCTATGTTTTTGGTGCCCTCTAGATTTTGATAACCTAGAACAAAGCCCCGGTAGCTTCACCCTTATTACAGCCCTGGGGGATAGGGTTCACCTTCTGTTTTAAATTTGTTCTGTGACTGGGTTGCGATGGGGGAAGTCTTCCTTCACCTTTCCTTTCTAACTATTTTTCTATTCAGTCCAATACTTCCTGCCCAGGTGCTCTTCCCCAACAAGACAAAAAGATAAAGATATATTAATGTAGTTACCCAGTGCGGTGCAGTGGATAGAGTGATGGACTAGGACTCCGGAGATGAGCATTCAAATCCTCAGTTGGCCATGGAAACTCATTTAGGGAGTGGAACCCACAAAGCCATTCCTTAAATATCTCATTTACCCAGAATGCCCTAGCAGGGTCACTAGTTCTGACTTGATGGCACATAACTATATCAATATAACCCTCTGGACATCTTCACTAAGAAAGAGAGATAGACAGACAGACTGCCTGACAGAGACCTTAGATTGCATGGCAAGCTATCCATCTAATCACAGGAAAGCAATGTTCTTGAAATTCAGAAAAAGAATTGGGTCAACCATTGGGGGAGAAACCTGGAGTGTGCTTCATATGATGAATCACTGATTCTATCGTTTTGTTTAAATATTTTATAAACATTCTTTAAAAGGGCTGAAATTCAGCATGGAATAATAAATCTTTTAGCAACATATTCATGTATATATATTCCCACTCACTGCCAACCCCTCCCAAAGGCCAATTAATTGGGGGGGGGGAGTTAAGGTAGCTGTTTTGCTTTGTTTTTACTTCTGCTGACTTTTCATTTTGGTTTGAGTTCACATAAGAACACTTTCTGTCATTTTCCATTAGGAAGGTGGGAAGCCAGGACAAAAGTTATTGAAAATGCCCCTTTGTAACCCAAGGGAGGAAAAACAAATCTTTCTTTTTTCTTTGACTTGAATTGATTAACTCAAATCATCTAGAACAAAAATAACAATTTAGTTTCACTTTTTAAAATGTAGAATAAAGTATTTTAGAAAGGAAGAATGAGAAGTGGTTTTGAAACCGGAAAAATTAAGCTATAACTACATTTTATAAGATGCTGCTCTTCCAAAGACTCTTATTTGACTTTTTTCTAATGCCCTCCCCTCAGAAATTCTGTTTTCAGTTAATTTGAATGAAAATAAAATAGGATTAACACTTTTTCTTCAAGTGTTGAAGAAATCTGTGAAATATTTCTTGTCCTTGTAAAATAAAGAGCAGGAATCCAGGAGTGTCTTTCTACCTGCTAAATAGCAACCATCAGCAGAATTTCAGTTTTCCTTTTGACCCTGGAGCCCCTCACTCTGAATTTACTTGGAAGTATGAAGAACCATCCAGGTGTGATTTTGGAGTGGTCTGGGGAGCTATGGGGGGAAAGGAAGAAAAAGTTATGTAATGGAAGTACAAGTCTGCTCACACATTGCATGCTGTCCAAGCTGTTACCTATAATGGAACACAGAAATATGGAGGTAGCTAACAAAAACCATTTCCTTTCTTACATTCCAAATTCAAATTCTCTGCAGTGACTGTTTAACTTTAGTAGTGATTTTTACCATGTCAGCTTCCTATAACACTATTTCCTTCTTTACCGCTCACATTCATTAAAAATAATTTTATCAAGGGCCTCAACCAAACTCAAACCAGCGTCCTGCCATCAGTACCCCCACTCCCAATATCAAATAGAATCTCTGCTTGACTTTGCTTATTGTACAGGATCTTGTGGCAAAAATCCAGAAAATTTAATTATGCTGACATCCTGTTGAAATCAATAGGCTAAGCCAGCTGTGACTAATTTATGTCCCATTAATTTTGTTTGATTAACTGTCTTTGGATTTGGGCCTGTATGTGGAATCCACACTGAGGCAAACCACATTGTGTCACTTCCCATTGCCTTCTCTAAGTGAAATTATCTATCTATCTAATAGATACAATTAAATCCTACTGTATAGCTGAAGATCTCAGGATAGGGCACCATGCCTCAACTTAAAATATCTCAAAACAATTCAGATCAAAATAGAATCCGCAATCCAACAGATCAAAACCCAAGCCTCGAACATTAAGCATCAGATGGTTGGGTAGATAGCCAAGTTTTCTTTGGCACTCAAATGAGGCCAGTTTTGGTGCCAATTGGGCCTCCAAGGGGAAGGTATAGCACAATAACAGAGGAAGCAGTATCCCTAACCTATCTCTAACTTACTCAGCAAAACATTTCTTATCTTCTTTATTCCTTAATCAACGAAATCAAATCAAATTTTATGCTAAAGTTCAAAAGTCTAACAAGATCAGCAAGTCCAAAATATCACAACAGAAGCAGCAATGAAATGTCACGTGAACAAGAAAGGTCAAAACTGTGGCAAAAAGTCCAAGGTAAACAGAATATAAAATGCTGGAACATTGTTGAGTCTTCACATTGGGTGTAATTCTTATGGCAATACTTCTTAGTAAGATGTTAAACAGCAGTGGTGATAAAGAATCCCCTCAAAATATTCCTCTTTTGATGCTAACTTCACTAATTTCTTCATCATAGGCCATTAACACAGTTTTCCATGTTTTTCTTGAGGAACCTCTTAACATTTTTACTCATCCGAAAAAAGAATTTACCTAGGTAGTGTTAATCCAGCTGTGTGGCAATGAGTGAAATGTCTTTTTATAGTCTATCCAGGCCATGTTAAGATTTGTTTTCATCTTTTTGCATTCGTTAGTATCATTTTATCAATAAGTAGCCGATCTTCCATGCTTCTTGACTTTTTAAAGTTCCC